>NW_017805417.1:451035-470832 GCF_001891065.2 Hippocampus comes
TATATATATGTGGGTGTGGGTGTATTTTTCATCAACTTTTGCATTTTACTATAGAATTGCTTGATTCAAATGACATTAATTGTGAAGGATGCAATCAAAATGAGGATGAATTATTTTGTTACTTTGAATTACAAATGTTCTTTAACACGTGAGCTATTTTGTTGACGTAATTATTTCATCAAATAAGTGAGACATTATTTTCCGTTAAAAAAATACAATAAAAGGACAAATGATGTACTAATATGACAAGAATCATTGCTATCAATACAGTGTGTTTTATTGTTTTTATTATTATTCAAAGATTTGTACATGTATTATTATTTTTGTTATCATTACTATAACACAAAATACGAACAACTGAAATATTATTTCAATTTTTATTGTATTAAAGGCTGTGGTTTGTTAATTACCTGTACGATCACCTGAATTATAAATAATTCTATGAAAAATGAGAATCTTTTAAATTTTTTATTACGAGAATAAACCATTATGCCGACACAAAAGAATAAAATACTGTATAATAAAATAATAATCCAATTCGGTCCTTCAGGACGAAAGTTCCTATGAAAAATGAGAATCTTTTAAAATTTTTATTACGAGAATAAATCATTATGCCGACACAAAAGAATAAAATACTGTAATAATAATCCAATTCGGTCCTTCAGGACGAAAGTTTGCCTTCACCTAGAGAGTTACCCTTTTAATTGATCGATCATCTTAATAAATAAAGAATAAAACAATCATATTTAATTATACAAAGTAAAAAAAAAGTGGATTTTGAAGTTTTGAGCCCTTTGTTTTCATAGCGTGATCGGGACTCGTGGGCGGAGTCACCCACAATGCACCGCGGAGGCTCCTCCATATAAATGCAGCCACTGCTTTCTCTAGTAGTCTGTTGGCGGCTGCCAAGTGATGTTGTTTCCGTACGTCCCGTTCACAACAACCCCGAAGCACACGGCAACACATCTTTGGACCTTCGCATTCGACTCACTGGGAGCCGAATTTTTATGCCTAACCCTTTTGCTCCAACTAAAAGACTTTCTTCCCTTTTAAAACAAGAACCGTAAGAGGCTGTCGTCGAAGCTGTCATGTTGAACGCGGACGAAAGGTAGGAAGTGACTCGTAATCTTGTCAGCACTTTTTTTTTTTTTGCAAAAGTTTTTCCTTCCCCATTCCGAGACAAAACTTTGTGTCAAGTTCTCGATGGTCATAGAAAGGCAATTATTAAAAATAAATTAAAACAAAACAAGACTGACGACACGCGTGCGGTGTATGTTTTTTTTTTTCTTTAGCCATTTGTCGCTACTTCCTCAACACGTTGAACACCTGGAATGTTCCATCATGTCCCTTTAAAAAAAATATTGTCCGTCACAGACCCACTTGTATGTTATAATACTCGACAGTCTTTTTGCAGCACATCGACATTTTTGACGATACGACTCTTTGATGGTATGATGTTTTGCAGTGATGACATCTGGCCTTGACAAAACATGGCGAATAAGTCAACCCACCCAATTTGCAATTCCAATGCAACGCCACTAAACGGAATTAGTCGGGAGTATTCATCACACTGGACTAGAAAGATGCTGTGGAAGTACTGAGGACACACTCAGAAATGTAGTTGTGTCCAAACATATTTATTTATTTTATCTCAAAGTAAAATACCCCTTTTGGATGATAACAACAACAAAAAAAACGCTTCCCACTAAATATTTTCCATGTCTTAGCAAGTTTTGATACTGCGAAGAAACTAGCACGAATCGTCCTTGTCGCCGACAACGTTAACAAAACATTCTCTGGAAATGAGGCCACGCCTGGGGAAAATCTTGCTCCTTCGAATCTGTTACATCATTGTTGCTGTCGAGCAAAATCCTCACATGTCTTGAAGCCATTGTCTGAAAAACAAAACAATGTATTTTTTTTTTAAATCAAACTTTGCAATGCTAAAGTTGTTCAAAGTAATTCCTCAAAGTGCAGATGCGTGACAAAAATTGTTTTTGTACTCGACTGTATTCAGAGAGCAATTTCAAACAACCACCGCCGTCAACATGAAAATTTGCGGCTGTTGAACCACGGGTACATCTTTACAATTTTTTGAAATATTTTAATAAAAAAAATAAAATAAAAAAAAGGCTCCCCCCCCTCTCATTGAACATAATCGATTTTCAAGCAATGTAGAGTATTTGCTCCCGAAGAAATTTGCACCATGTTAAGTTGAAATAAATATTAACATTCTTCTGTTTTAATTCTTCCAGTAAGTCACCGTTTCCCGTCATTGTTGGTCTGTTTTAAAGTCGCTCATGTATTTTTAGAACAGACCCATGGGCTACTCATGTTTTTATGGGGGGGGCTAACTAGTACCTGCTGGGAGCGTTTTGTGGTTGAATTTTTTTTGGACAATGGACATTAATCAACGGGGCCCAAAAAATGTTTTTTTTTTTTTTGGTTTTGTTTTGGTCTTGTTCCCTCCCGCCTCCTCCTTGCTGGCAGAGAAGGGATTTTTTCGATTTATTTTGGTTTATTTAATTATTGGAGACAATGGCTTGAGAGGCAGCATCTTTTGCCCTGTTTAGAAGTCCCTTCCAAAAAAGAGCAGTGAGTTTTAGTTGGTTCTTGAAAGCTTTGCCTATTTAAAACAACGGTAAATCCTCAAATCGATAATTGGCCAATGCCTTGTTGCAACAGAACTGTTGTTGCTCTTAACTGAGTCCGATTTCTAATATGGTGATATCCAGTGTTGGTCTTGGTTTTTTTTTGGCAGCCATTTTGCTTTTGGTCTTTCTATCGTGACGACTAATCTGCCAACCTGCTCGTTTTTTGGGCGCGAGGCCAACCGCCACATCTCAAGTTTGCGCTCGCCAAGTCGGGTCACTCGTATCACAAGATGAACTTGTGCGCTCCGTTTGCAATTGTCGCTTTACCGTTTCAGTTTTGATATCGGCTGTTTCTGGGTTAACGTCGAACTTCCACAAGATGAATGCCGGTTTTGTTAGCCCGCCTTTGGTACTTGGCCTTCTTTTGTTAGCACGGAGCGGGCAGACTTTCTTGAGACGAAGTTAAGCAGTTTGGGAAAGTCCGTTTGTTTTCGATTTAGCTTTAGCGTCATGGCTGGTTGGATAGAATAGATAATGGGTTGTATTTTTAGACTTGGCAACGATGCCGTCCCCTTGGGCTTTTCAAGTCGAGGTGTTACGTGCCAGTGTAATTAGACGGTTGAATAAGTGTTAGTTATTAATCAGTGCTGCGCTTTCACTGCGGTGGCATCACGGCGCTCCGCATTTCGGGGACTTGATCTGAAGATGAATCGCTTTTGGAGTCTGCGAGGTGGCGAGATTTCAGTCGGGCTTCGAGGCGGCCGGCGGCGGACGCGTCACGCCCCCCGATGTGTCCGCTTGAGGCCGCGTTCACGCTAAGTGCTTTTTAGCTTGATGCCAACAAGGCCGATCGATGCGGACGTGAGCGTTGTCGCTCTGCGGGCACTTGTAATTTTTGTCGGCATCTACACAGATGGCGTGGAACGCATTCGCTGGCAGCCGTTTTCAAAGCAGATTTGCCCACAGGCTCAGCCATTTCAAAGCATTTTGACACGCAACTCGATATACCATCCGCACCAATAAATGCCCTGCTTCAGCGGCGGGTGGTGACGAAACTTGTCCGACCTGTTGACATTTGTTTTTCTTTTCCCTCTTCATTGCACGGATGAAAATTTTCCGCCAATTGGCGGGTATCCGACTTTTGCAGGCCAGAAGGACAATTGTCAAGTGCAAATCTGTGGAGATTTATTGATGGATTTATTTGTATGGAGTTAAGCTGTTAGCCTTGGAAGAGGGAGAGTTACCCGCAGGTTACGAAGCAATTAGCGGTCCGTTTTTACATTTGATGTGGCGAGCTCTGATTCATTGCCTAATCTTGATCGTCGACTCGAAAGCCGTGCTGATCCACAACTTACGGAGGATCCGTGAGCCAGGATGTTGGGTTGCAAAGCCGCAATTGGCAGACGGGCTAGGTGAGCCCCTCTTCCACACTTGCGACAAAAATGCCGTATGATTCTTCAATGGGATTCTTGCGCTTCATCAAAGAGTTTCATGAACGGTTTCATGTGTTGGCACAATCGTCAGTTCTCCAGCCACGTGCTCAGCTTTTTTGTTTTGTTTTGTTTGTTTCTCATGCGGTTTCCTCATACCAGCTGAATATTTGAGCGCTGAACTCCCCCGCACGGATTGGCGGCACACCCTGTGATGTGACGCCCGCTTTGCGTTGACTGTTTTGATTTCGTCGAGACTGAAAGCGAGAACCAAGTCAGCTGAACGGCAGAACCTGCGCTTTGGGGGCGGGGCCAACCTTCTACTTTTAGCCTCGCTTTGACGGCCTTGGCTGACTCGCGCCGCCAACTTGTAAAGCTCCACTTGGGGCGCTTTGCATCGGAAGCCTCGCCCCCCCCTGCCCTCAACGGCTCTGCCGAGCGAAGAAATAAGACCGTGTGGGGTCACAACGGGAGAAATGTCCCCCAAACATTGACAGTTGATGTTTGAGTGGCTGACCTTGACGTTGCTTCAAGCCAAGCGCTTTCGTCAAGCTGAGAACGGCGTTCACCCCGGTGCAAATGTGGCGTGCAACAAAAATGTCCCGTTGTCCCGAATAGATGCTTGAATGAGCCTCCCCGGACGGCAAACCGCATCAGAGACGGCACCCCCCCCACTCCCCCTTTCGCCGCAGCTTTCATTTGCCTCCTTTGAAACACCCGAGTTGTTTCCAAGCCGTCCATTGTGCTGTTCGGATGTTTTCCGGTCTTCTCTTGGGGATGTTTTGTTCCCGTGTGTCTCTTGGCTGTCCTCCAAACACCTCCACTTCATCTCCGTTTGTTTTTTTTTTGTTTTTTTTTTTTGGAAAGCAACTCATCTGATTGTCGTCCAAGCGACGCCAGGAAGGGCCGCGTCCCGCCGTCACATCTGCACGCCCGTCGCACTTCCCACCATCGCGAAATGTCTTTTCACAAGAAAGTGCCCGTCGCGTGTTTTGTTTGAGCTTCTTCAAAACATCGCCTATATTCTGTTTTTAGGATGACCTCGTCAGCTATTCACGGGGGGGGGGCGAGAGATGGCGAGGCTGCTTTAAATGTCAACGTGTTGCCTTTCACAACAAGCTGGCACTCACATCAGGCGAAGGGAGTGGAAAAAAACAAAACAAGCAGCGCTTGTTGGCAGGCTTCGTCTTTATCGCTTCCTCCATCTGTGTCCTGCCCGTCTCTCTCCTCCCCGCGATTCTTATCTGATTAGTTCGTCCGTCGAGCTTCGACATCAACGCCGATCGCCATTTGCGCCGTTTCCATCTCGTCAGAGAGCGAATGAAAAGCGGCGTCCTCAAGTCGTCTTGTTCCGAGTTCCACCGGCTCTCCCGAGGACCAGCAGCCTCACCGAAATTTCAAAATACAATCGCGTAGTAGGCCCAGGTGTTCATCCAAAACAAGGTTGAGGTTTAAATCGACCTAGCAAAGGTTTCCAAGTGAGCACTTTTGCTCGCCATCGCTGGCGCAATCCTCCGAAATCGTCACGGTTGAGCAGTCGAGTCAGCAGGGGGGAGCAACGTGGCAGAAAAAAAAACAAATGTTGTGTGCGGTGCACACGATTTCCGTGTAAATATGATTTGGCAAACAAGTCGGTGAGGCAGCTGTTTGACGCCCTCGCGTTTCGGGACCTTGCGCACACGGCAGAGCCAGTTGGCCCCCCAACGCGGCGATCTGGCGTCTACTCAACGCCGCGGCAATTCGAGCGGCGTGTCGCCAAAAAGTCCGACGGGCTATTTGCAGAGGCGTCGTCCCCGTCACGTGCTCGGCGGAGATGATTCGCCTCACGGCGACGACCTGATGTCATTGTTCACGCGCGGGTGCTCTGCAAAAATGGACGAGACTTGACCTGAATTCACGTTCAGCCCAAAGTTTGTCTTTTTTTAATTTTTTTTTTTTTTTTATTTTCTGGCTTTGTGTTGACAACAAAATGGGTCTTTTGGCAACGCGGCGCTTTCCCCAAAGCCCTTCAAATGCCACCAAAGTCCGGAAATCTGTTGAAATGATGCGCCTTCGCTGTCATGGAGGAGCCAAGTTTAGCCTGGGTTGCAACGGAGATTCTCGACACATCCCAAATGATCCATCGGCAAGCCGTTTGTTTGGAAGGTGCCGCCATCAATTCAGCAATTGACAACTCACCGCTTTCTCAAATTCATCATTCTGTTTGAGCATCGCTGTATCGTTTGGCCACCCCTCGTAATTTACAATTGTCCAAATGCTCGGAATCTTCACCGCCATCCTAGCCAGCGGACGGATGACGTTTATTTCGCCGATTGCTTGCACGTTTGTCTCTTTTCTGACACGTTACGGAACCAAATGGGTCACGCCGCCGCCGTTGCCGACTCATGTTTTTTTTGTTCACTGTCCGTTTGAAATGATGTCGCGTTTTTCAACAAAGGGACGGAAATGGAAACGTGTTTTCCGATTCATAGATTAATCGACAGTAACGTAAAAACTGAGAAACCCTTTTGGGATCAGAGTTGGTGTTGAAGTCATTTCTTCGGGGCAGCATTCATTTGCCCCCCCCCCATCAAAAATGTACCGCCCCCCCCCCCGATTTTGGGTAGTGCGTGGTCTTCCTAAAAATAAAAAAAAAAAAGGGTTGAATATGACACTTGCAGTGCAGCACAAGAAGACAACCCCCCCCGCCCCCCCACTCTTGCCACTTTGGCCCGCCAGACCGCATTTGCCCTCGAGTCAAAATCACAACTTGGACATTTTCTTGTCATTGTTTTTTGCGAGTTTTTTTTTTTCATTCGTCTTCATGGAATAATGTTGCTCCTCTTCAGCATGCCGCCACTGCCCCCCCCCCTTCCCCCCACCCCCCCCCCCCCCCTTCCGCACACCCCCGCCACCGGGGAAAAAAAAACAAAAAAAAACAAGATGTTGACTCACCGGCGTCTCCCGGCGTGTGTCTGTGCAGTTCCTGGTTAGCGGGCTCGCGGCTGCCGGGCTCCCTTCCTCCGCCCCCGGGGCCTCAGTGGTGCTCCTGATGCCCCTCACCCACATCTGAAGATCCCGGGTGGGCGAGGGACGGTCAGGGATCACTCTCTCGGCGCGCTGCTACACAAGGTGAGCGGGTTGAATTCAAAGCGTCCGCTGGTTTCATCGAATTGAACGTTACTCCGGGTTCCTCCCACATTCCAAAAACATGCCTGACAGATTCATGGAACGCTTGAAATTGTCCCTCGGTGTGAGTGTGAGCGCGGATGGTTGTTCGTCTCTGTGTGCCCTGCGATTGGCTGGCAACCGGTTCAGGGTGTCCCCCCCCGCCTACTTGCCCGTAGACGGCTGGGATAGGCTCCAACTTTGTGCCTCAGTTGAGTCATTGCCATTGAATCATTCAAGCTAAATTTGAGCAATTTTGCTGTGTGTTAACGCGCGTGCCTCGTCGTACCGCGTGACAGCGCCCGGGGATTCGCGATAGCGGGATCAGACAGAGAAACGGATTCATCGTCCTCCCCGTGGCGCTGATTGGCTTCGTCAGACATGAAAGTCGGCCATCAACTTGTAAATCCCCATCAAAAAAAAAAAAAAAAAAAAAAGACGCCATTGGATGATCCCGCCTTCAGGGGAAGTTGAATTTGCAAGTTTTTCAAAATAACCCGAGATGCGCACTGACTCTTCTTCCTGCTGTGCCCCCACGCGAAGGCTGCGACGAACAAAAACGGCAGCGCGGGCGCACACAAAGCAATGCCCTCGACCGGTTGTTGTCAAGCTTTTGCAAATAAAAGCTCAATCGAGATGGACCCAAATAAATGTTCGAAAAACAAACCGGTTCTTAAGATTGACTGCAAACGGGTTGACGGGACAAGTTAAAGACAACAGAACTGTACTTGGGAAGAGACCTTTGAGTGTTCCAAGTTGATAATCTGCCACACGAGTGAATTTGCACGTCGAAATGTGAGCGTCCCGAGCCGCAAATGCGCCACTCGACATCTTGGTGCATTGTCACCTGAAGGCAAATCATTTTGCCATCGCCGAAGGGAAAATTCATGTTTGAACAGCAGTTTGTTTGAGAAAGTGTGGGGGGGGGGGGGGGGGGGAACTGTGACTGCAAACACGGCAACTTGTTTGGGCAACAGCGGCAATAGATGACAAGTTACGAACAAACGTCTCGCTCAAATAGCGCCGAGGCTAAAAACCGCTAACCAAAAACGGGCATCACGTGCGGGGAGGTTTGGCGACGGGCGCGGTTCTGGTCGACGCCCGTCAAGCCGCGGCGTTTGTGTGTGTGTGTGTGTGTGTGTACATGCGCATCGTTGACGTTGCCGCGCTTGCGCCCCCCAGGGTGACAAGTTGACGGTGATGCAGTCGACGGACGTGAACGGGAACGCCTCACTGCTGCGCTTCCACTACCAGCTGAGCGAACGCCGCTCGGCCTTCTGGGACACGACCGTGTGGGAAGGCAGCCTCTTCCTGGAGATGCCGACGGGGCCGCTGGCGGAGGGAAGCAAAGAGGGGTGAGCCTCGCTCGGATACTCGCGCTCTCAACTTTTTCGTGACGCGTCGCCTGAACATCGGGAGGTCCCGAACGAACGAACGAACGCACACCTATTGCGTCCCGTCACGACGTGACGCCGTCGTTCTCAAGTGCGGTACACGGGCTCCCGCAAGCTGAATCGGTTTGAACTCATTTTGTTACCGTGGCTTTGAACTTTTTATTAATCCGATACAGTGCCCCCACCCCCCACCCGCTGACACAGGACTGTGGTTTTAACTTCAGTACATTTCCGTTCAATCTTTTGCGTTTGAGATGGAACCGGCGCGCAATACGTTTGTATTGAATCACCGTTCGAGGGCCGTTTTGGCTTTTCTGGATTGAAGCACAGCGGCAATGTTCAAACTTGATCAGATTTCCGTGTTGCCCGCGAATGTTCAAGACACCTTTTTACAGAATCACGCCGTTCCTTTTTTTAAATCACCACTGAGGCCTACGAGCTACTGTATTGTAATGTTGTTCATTATGTTGCTACCTGAAGATCCCAGGATTTTAGTTGCCTTTTTTTGGGGGGTAACACTTGATCAAAAAAGTTTGAGAGCCACAGATGTCGTGAGCGCGCGCACATCCGCAGAAGCCGCCGGCCAATCAGACCGTCGCCGCCTGCCCCACTTAGCACCGCAATATTATGTAAAGGGCGAGCGGCTCCTTATGTAAAAGGAAGACTGCGTCATCAGCCCCCCCCCCTCCCCCGACACCCTCCCCCTCCGCATCGTCCACTGACCGTGTCTGTGTGTGTTTCTGTGTGTTGACCTCCTCAGGCTTACCGCTCTGCTGGAGTTTGCCGAGGATAAGCTGAAGGTGAACTCTGTCGTCCTTTGGTTCTGCAAAGGCCGAGAGGACCGACGTAAGATTTGCCCTTCCTCCTCCTCCTCCTCCTCTTCTTCTTCTCGTAGCGCGTCTGTCGCCAAACCGGCCGATTGCGTACAAATCGGCAATTCAAAGCTGCCCGTGAACCCTCGCGCACATCCCGACGCTCTCAATTGTGCTTCATTTGGAAACGTGTCAGGAATGCAAACGGCAACCGTTGAATCAATGTACTGTCAGCGCAAGTACTCTTTCGCTAATTAACTCATTCAGGACCAGCCAATTCTATCTAGACCAAGTCTGAAAAGACGTTTAAAAACGTCTTTGGGAGTGAATGAGTTAAGGACCTTCAACCTAACAATGCCGGTTGTTTCACTGGAGCTACTTTCTGCTGCGATGATGCCGCGATTTGAATCGATTCCAATAAGTCGACTTATCGCGACTTGAAAAGCAACGGCCTGTGGCAGCCCCCCGTGGGGACTGACCCAACAGGATCGATTTGCTCGTTTTCTGCCGGACCGTTGGACGCGTTCCGGATTTCAAACCACAGAAGGCACAATCTGCTTGGCAGCGTAGCGAGTGAAGCGTTTCGCCATCTGCGCGCGCTTTGTGAATTCCGATGTGGCCTCTCTTGTTGCATTTTTTTTACTGCTTTTACCATGCTGGATGTAACCCACTCAAGGTGTTTTTGTCCCCCCGCCCCCTCCCCCACTAGTGTCCATCATCAAGACCTTCAACTACATCGGCTTTGAGATGTTGAAGCCGGGAGACCCCTCGGTTCCGGCCCGGCCCGACTTGGTCTTCATGCTTTACTCTCTGGACATCGACAGCAGCTCGGACGAGGAGTGAGCCCACATTGCCCCCCTCCCCCCCACCCCCTTTCATCCTCTTGCCTTTGGGATCGAGACTTTTTTTTTTCTTTCCCTTCCGTCTCTTAAGACTGCGAACCAAGTCGCTTGAAACGATGCTGTTACATGCCAGACTTTTCCTACTTGAAAGAGACGACTTTTTATGTTGTTTTAGAAGACTTTTTTTCTTTTCTTTTTTTTTTTTTTTTTTTTAATTGAAGAACTTTTGTGACGGTCACGGCCAAGGATCCGCCCAGGTCACGATGGGACAAAACGTCACCTCGCTCGCAAGTCGCCGACCGCTCTGGTGCACGCGCCGCAAGTTGGCCCATGGGGGGAAGCCATCCGGGCTCAACAAAGTGTCGGCGCGGCGCGTCACCTTTCTTTCCACGCGGCACTCATTTAGCATTCGTGCGCCGTTCCTGTACGTGTCAATCATTCTCAGCCATCGGAAGCCATTGGCCGGTCGAGTTCATCAACATGGAAGGATCGCGGGACACGACGTCAGGTAAAGTTAAACTAAAATTTAACAGACACATTTTGAGTCAATCTGATTGATTGGCGGTCAATGGCCAGTCTAATCAATCGGCGTGAGAACAATTGGAGGTTGGAGGAACTGTCGCCATTTAAATTTTAAAATAGAATCAAGTAGCTGTTCAACGTAACTTGAAGGCGGCACCGTCCTGGTCTCTCAATTAGAAGTCGTTGGCCGGTCAAGTTTGACACCCAACGGTGTTGCTAACGTAGATTTCAAATCATACTAAAAATGTTCATGTCGCATTCTGAGCGAGCAGAAATCATGCCGGCTTCCCGGCATGTCACTCGTCCTCGTCCAGCAGAGCGGTCCTTGGCCGGTCAAGGTGAGTCCTCCTGTGCCTCACGTTTGAGCCTTTTCACTTTTGTTGACGAATGCGGTCCTGTTTCCAACCCCCCCGAGGTTGAGTTGCGTGCGCACAAAAGACGACTCCCGGGGATGACGATCAAATGCGAGCCCATTTAACGTTGCGTTACACGTACAGCCCTATTTTTTATTTTTTTTTTCTTATCTGTTTTAGCACTTTGAACTCAATGCCAAAGAGACTTATCTTGGCGCGGGGGGGGGGGGGGCTTATCATTTGTTTGGAAACATCATCCAGGTTGAATCAATATTATGCATTTTCTCTGCAAAATCTATTTTCTACGTATGTATAGTTCTCTATATTGGCAGAGTTAAGTTATTTGTTTGATTCCTGGTGGCAGTTGAATTCCATTTGGTCAACAATCCACATTTGTACACTGTGGAGAAACTTGGCTTTTGCGGCGGGGAAAATACTTGTTTCATAAAAAAAAAATAAATAAATAAACAAACAAATAAATAAATAAATAAACAAATTGTTCAAAAAGTTTTTTTATGGTGTGTTTAGTGTTTTCATCCAAAAAGGCAAAGCGCTACAAGTGAACTGCTGTGGCAGACGTTATAAAACCAAAAAAGACAAGCGGCTCCTTGTTTGGTGCACAATTAAGCAGCGCTACGCATGATGGCAAGGATTCATAAAATAATTCAAGATGACCTAGAAAAAGTGGCAATATTCTGATCATGCTAATCTCACTCAAATTAGGATCATCTAATTAGTTTTTTTTTTAATCAAAAGTAAATGGGTGATTTATGCTCTCATGAAACTATTGATTTTATAACTGACTGCAGTTTCAATGCATTTTGAAGCTTCATGGGTATTTTATTTTTTTTCATCAAAATCTGATCTAATCCCGCCCCCCTTTTTCAGGCACGTTTCGCTACATTTCTCAACTCAAATGTATTTATAGAGCACTTTTAAACAGCCGTCGCTGCACACAAAGTGCTGTACATGGAGCAACTAAACGTATACAACATGTCAAGCCACATTCTGCAGGTGTTAACAACCACGTGGCTTGCTAGTAAGAGTGCGAGTACAAGATTGGCCTGCCCTTTTTTTGTTTGTCTTAGATACAAAGGCCAAAATTTGGTAGTTTTTATTCCCTCAAGATTTTTTGCTTGATGTGTTTTTTTTTTTTTTAATGAGCAGCATTTGACTGCTGACTCTTGCGCTAATCCCCAAGCCGCTTCATCTGCTATCAACATTTTCTTCTCAGCACAGAAGGCGAGCTAAGTGTGTCCGGCTAATCCTGTATCGCATCTCTTCGGAGAAGTGTCACAAAATTGGAAAGCGGACCGCCACGAGCCGCGGCGGCCCTCAAAGTCTTGTCGCTCGGTTAATCCCCGCGACTGCGAGGCCCGGCGCTCGCCTCCTTCCTCGCAGCCTTAATCTCATGCCGACGTTTATGTAAAAATCAGATCACGCGGGGGACTATGACGGATGGCCGCGTCCATCCGCGTTTCTCGGAAAAGTGCGCCAAGGAAGCGTAGCCTCGTGTTTGCCAACATGCGGCGCGCATCTAGCGCCTTTCATACAAAAGCTTCTTTCTTATCGTCTGCTTTTTCGAACAGCTCACTGGGGCACTCAGACACTAAATGAGTGTTTGCTTTTCAGATGGCGGCACTGATTTTTGAGAGTAGTACAAAGTGAACTCGAGTTGTAGTATTCTCCTCCGTTGTAGCGCCATAGAATGAATTGCTGGAGCGTGTAAGCGGCAACAGTGTTTATCTTCAGTACAGCAGTTTTGGTACATGATTAATTTTCATTCATCGATTTTAGACAATGGTCCCCAAGCCCCGGGCCGCGGACCGGCACGGGTCCGTGGGCCATTTGGTACCGGCCGCACAAAGAATAAATAACTTGCTTCCATTTTATTTATTTCGGACTCTGAAAAATGTTTTATTTTGAAAATACTACGGTTTTCATGCAGGTCATATCATATTATTTTGTTGTATTGATCCACCACACCTTAAAGGTCGGTCGCTGAAAATATTGTCTGATGTTAAACTGTTCCGCGGGGCAAAAAAAGTTGGGGACCTCTGATTTGAGATGCAAGAAGTGATTCAGTGAATTCAGACAAATTGTCATTTGTTCTTAAAATATACAGTGGAGAGCAATAAATTGCGACAGTATCAAAGGGGTCTAAGATGACTCCATCCATGTCAACCCAGAAATGAAAGACTTCTTTGAGTGAACCCAAGCGACGCAAATCAAGAAGGCGAGCACGAGTGTGAGCTTTTGGTGATATCGAAACAGTTCGCCCGCCTGTGTGTCATTCTACCGTCCGTGCAGCATGCGTCAAAGGCCATCTGCTTCACTTGGGAGTCGGCCGTGACACGCTGATCGCGTTTAATCTCCTCTTCTTGATAATGTTGTAACGCTCATTGCCGGCTGGGAAAATACACTGCAAGCACCGTGCTTATTAAAGTCAAGAACTTCGACAAATTTACTCAGTAGCCTTTTAAACCTGCGTGTGAGGGTGTGTCAATTTTTCATCAGAGCCATTTCAACGATTTTAATTCACCTGACTCGCACTCCCTTCCCCAAAAATTGCCAATTTCTCAAATTCCCAACAATTGACCGAGTTTGCGGCAACATACGTGCAGCAGCGCCCTCCAGTGGCACCTGCGGCGTCTGCAGCCTCACGTCATACTTTTATTTTTTTATCACGCCTTATTGTTGCCTGTGTTTTTGGCAATGTTAAAATCAGGTCAGAGTAAAGTCGTTTTATATCTTTATTTACACTTAAGATGATTCACAAAAATAACTTTTACGAAAAGGGAACGTGTAAAATAAAAAAAAAAAAAAAATCAACACCTCCAATATGATTTAAAACGCCGACTTTTTTTTAAACATCAAACTGACTGTTAAAACTGAAAAAAAAAAGTCATGAGAAATTCCAAGTCAGGAATACATGAGTTCCATGTTTTTCATTTCATGTCATTCATTCTCTTCAGACAGTGGTTTCCTCTTGTTCATGTTTCCAGTGTAGCGGTTTGATGGGCTTCCCGTGTGGAGTTTGCATGTTCCCCCGTGCCCGCCTAGCTTTTCTCCCGTTTCCACCCACATTCCAAAAAAACATGCATGGTAGGTTAATTGAACACTCTAAAATGTCCTGAGATGGGATTGTGAGCGCGAGTGCTTGTTTGTTTGTGTGTGTGGCTTGCCGTTAGCTGGCAACCAGTTCAGGGTGCGCCCCAACGACTGCCCGGAGTCAGCTGCCATAGGCTCCAAGCACGCCCGCGATGCATGGTATTTCCCAAAAACTTTCCAGAAATTTCGAAACCTCCAACTCCAAATGACATTGAGATAACATTAAGATGCAACTCGGTTAATTATTTCAGAATGCAATATTGCTTAAAAATCTCACCAGACCGTCACGTGCATCCCCATCTAATTTGCCGCAACCTTTTTTTTTGGGTGACCAAATTATTTTGGTATTTAATGAAAACTTTTCAGAAATTTGTACAAGTGTACAAATGACATTCAGGCAAAATAAACACAAAGTTTTTTTTCTTTTCAAAGTGCTACATTGTTAAAAATCTCACGAGACTGTCACGTACATCCCCGCCTTCTTCCTCCTCCTCCTCATCCTCTTCGTCGTCTACATCCTGCATCTCCGACAGGCCAGGCGTGTCCCATTGGTCCCTGTATTCCTCGGAGTGCCTCTCGCATATATTATGCAGAGCGCAGCAAGTCAACACCATGGATTTGACCACTTGGATGTCGCTGTCGTTCCTCTTGGTCAGACAGCGCCATCTGCCTTTGAGTCGGGAAAAGGCCGCGCGTACGGTGGCTCTGGCGCGCCGCACGCTCTCGTTGTACGCGCGGCGCTCTGGCGTCAGCGTGGCGTCTTGCCGGAATGCTTTCAGCAGCCACGGCTTCAACGGATAAGCAGAGTCCCCCAGGATGTAAAAGCTGGGGTCGAACCTCCCTTGCTCTGCCATCTCCCACAACGAAGACTCTCTGAGCGCTCGGGTGTGGCGCAGCCCCCCGGCCATGCCCGCGCACGTGCTCCAAAAGAGGCCCTTGCCATCCACCACGCCTTGCAGGATGATGGAATGCCAGCCTCTGGCGTTGATGTAATCCCGGTGGTTCTCCTGAGGCGCTATGATGGGAATGTGGGAGCCCTCGATGGCGCCGACGCAGCGGGGAAGCCCCCAGCTCGCCTCGATCTCGGCCGCCGTCCTTGCGAGCGTCTCCGGATCGGGAAAGCGAATGTGGCGCGGCAGCAGCAGCGCGCAGGCGGCCGAGCAGAATTCGCGCAGGCAGCGGCACACCGTGGTCTTGCTGACGCCAAACAGGTGGCTGATGCTTCGGTACTCGCTGTTGGTGGCCAGCTTCCAGAGAGCGATGGCCACTCGCTTCTTGAGCGGGACGCACACGCGGAAGTTGGTGTCGCGCTTCTCCATGGCCGGCCGCAGCTTGGCGCAAATGTCCAGGAAGGTCTCTTCAGACATGCGGAAGTGGCGCACCCACTCGTCGCGCGTAAAGCCCGGGACGATCTGGTCCCACCACACGTTGGAGCGACGCACCGCCCAGATGCTTGGGCGGCGCCGGCGCTTGAGCAGCAATTGAAGCATCTGGAAGTCACATCGTCTTGGCTTTAGTTATCAAAGGGGTATTGGTGTCACAACATTTCAAAACTAAACTACACGTTTCACCTGCAGCGTGGGCCAAATGATCTACCAAGATGTTATAAAAGAGATCCCGGTCTAGAATGATTTTTTTTTTTTAGGAGTCGTCTAGAAAGGCATTACAATCTGAATTCTACCACGTCTACTTATGAATCAACTTGCCTTTTAAAATCTAAAATACAGCCAGCGTTCAGTCTCCTTGGGAACATTTTATTTACCTCACCTAACATCACCTTTTCGACTTGACACTATTTATGACATCCACTCGAATTGTCCTCCTCACCCACAGGTGTCGCTGGATTCATTTAGATTTGTTTTCTTTTTCTTGACCAACTTTAGCATTGGATAAATTACATGGTCACACCAAACTGGTTCTTTCTTTGACAAACAGTCGGTTTCGTTATTAACTTCGATTTTGTTAATTGGCATTAAAAAAAAAAAGCTTGGACAGAATTTCTGACTGTCAAAAGATCCATTTACAAGTCTCTTATTGCAGGAGTCAGCCATGTTTGTCGTTTAATGGGCGACGTAAGATGCAGCCAGTACAGCGTGCCGGATTGCTCAAAATGAGTTGTTTTTTTATTGACAAGCTTTTGAACCCAAACTGTTCTCAATCTAACCATCTGGCGTCGCAGTCTACGTCTCGGAAACGAGTCGTCCTCCAACAATTCCCAAACTCTCCTCATTTTCTCTGCAGTGTTCCTCCGCGCAGCCTGAAGCCTCCGCTCGAACAAAGCTTGTCTTCTCCTGGTGATAAAGAGCCACACGCCGAGCAGAAAGAACACCATCGAGCGGATGTTCTCCATTGTTGTCACTCGTTTGTTTTGGGGAGTGCCACTTCCGTCGCTGAGATTAATCGTCATAGGCTCTTACAACTGTGTCGCGTTGTTGTGACGTTTCTTTGTTTACAAAAGCGTCTCTTTCCCGCCAAAACAAACCACATTCCGTAAGTCACGTTATTTAATGAGTACCTATTGTATCCAATACCTATGCTGGTAGTATTGCCACCCAACGTTCGGCGGAAGAATTGCAGGTCAGTTACATTTCTAAAATCAAATTAATTTCAGTCGTGCCACTGAACTCCACATCACCGTGAGTATTATACATTGTTTTCGAAGGAGATGTTAGGATAGTGTCATTTGTTGCGGTGTAAAATTCTGTGACTAAACCAAACGTGTTGTGTGTAATTCATATTCTGACCACACGGGGGCCACCTTGTCTTGACTATCGGATGTGAGTTGAATGGTCACTCAGGAAGGGCGGAGCAAACGTCTGGTCATTCAGGTACGTTTTATATGTGTTTCCTTTTTTTTTTTTCACGTGGTAGTGTAAATGAGGGACTGAAATACCAGCAGTGGATGAGTTAATAACCGTTCACATTTTTTGCATTGCTTATCATGAATATAATTATAACTAACAATTAATTTAATATGTCAAATAGTTTATTCATCCATTCGTTATCTGCGCCGCTTGTTTTAATAAATAATAAAATGAATACATACTATTTATGCAATTTTAAAAATGCAAAATGAATGCAGCCAATATAAGAGGACACTTAATGTAAATCATCAGTGGGCTGCCTGCCATACTTTGCCCAGCACTGCTGTTTTCCACTTCATAAGAGTAACTGTGCTGCATTTGTAAGGTGCTTAACACTGAATGGGCAATGTGAGCCACTCGGTCCAATCTGAGTTGTAAACCGAATGAAATTACTTTCACAAGGCCATACACACGCATAACACATTTATTTTATCAAGTACAGTAGACGCTAACATAATACACTTATTAAAGTCTTCAAACAATAACGGATGACAGTGTCACTGTGCAATTGCCTTCCAGTTTACCTCTCCGTTGCGCATTTTCATAGAGTGAATATCCATGCCTCCATTTTTGTAGAACGCTTATTTCCTTTGTCTGCCAAGAGCAACAAGAAACAACCATTCACGCTCACACAAAGTCGATACATAGTCAATTTAGTGTCTTTGGTGAACACGCTAACGTGCATGTTTTGGGAATGTGGAAGGAATGCAAGCATACAAACTCTCCAGAGGAAATGCTGATCTGAGATTCGAACCCCAAACTTAAGAACTGTGAGGAAAGCTGGGCTAACCACACCCTCCTCCACCCTGCCCAAGAGTGAACACTTTTACTTTATTTTAGTTGTATGACACAGTTGCTGGGTCATATGACAAGGATGTTCAAATGTCACTGACTGATCAGCGCATTTATACTACATTTTAGTAAAATTCAACTGTATTTAACTTTTCAGGGCAATTCATTGTCTTTTATCTTTTTTGTTTTCAAAATACATGTCGGTACAGTTTTAATTTAACTTTGGTGCAAAACATTTTATTGGACTCATTAAGTCCATTTTTTCCGAGCTGCAAAATGTTAGAGTGGTGTAGAAATAATATTAAAATTTAAATGGTTGTCATTATGGTGCTGCATGGAGAGTTAATTTTTTTGCCCTACTTCTGTCTTTTTTCTTGTTTTTTTGAAAGATTTTTTTTCCCCTTGATCCCATCTCAGTTTTCAGGCCTCCTGGCTGACCTTTCCAAAACTTTCCACTCATGCTTTGACGCCTCCAGCTATACTTTCCCCTCTGTGACTTTGTGTGCTGTCATGTCACACATCGATGGGGGATGGGGGGTTGTTGTAGCCCCCCCCCTCCACACACACAGGGTTCGGTTCCCAACGTTTGTGGGGCAAGAGGGAGGATTTCCTTTTCAACATGTCTGGCTGGTAAATACTGTATGTCACTGGCTTCAAAAGTGATCCAGTGAAAAACAGGTGGGACGTTTTTAGACCTTGCTACAGGAGCGTGTGCAACCTGCTCCCGCATGTACACACACACACACACACACACACACATATATATATATATATATATATATATATGTATGTATGTATAAAATTATTTTTTTATTTTGTATTTATTTTTTATGTATTATAATTTTTTTTAATATTTCGCATTTACACAGACAATGTTTGAGGTTTGACATTTCTCTCCGCACCATAGATCATGTCATATGTATGTTATTTTAAATTATTCAATCTATCTATCTAGCGAGCTAGCTGGCTAGCTGTCTCCGTCTCTCTCTCTCTCTCTCTCTCTCTCTCTCTCGCTCTCTCTCTCTCTCTCTCTCTCTCTCTCTCTCTCTCTCTCTCTCTCTCTCTCTCTCTCTCTATCTATCTATCTATCTATCTATCTATCTATCTATCTAAACCACCTCAGTCTGCGGTCACTTGTTCGTCTGTAATGATTTGTTTTGGTGTTAGGAGGAGGGTGCTCGTCCTCCTCCTCCCTCCTCACTACACGAGCTGCACCCCCCCCCTACTCGCCACTTCCCGATTACATCCCACGCGTGGACGCGCGGCGCGGCCACGCATAGCTCTGTGGAGAAAGCCCAGAGACGAGCTACGCGACGTGACATGACGTGACGTGACGTGAAGTGACGGCAAGGACTGCAGACAGATTCACGCCGAAGCCCCCAAAAGACACACTGGAGCAGCTTTCCCCCCTGAATTGGATTCTCCATGATCGGCGCATCGGAGCGGCGGATTGTGGCTGGCGTGTCCGGACGCACCGCACTGGGCTCCGGTTGACTCGGTGGCGGTTGGCCGCTCTTCCTCGTCGCTTGGGCGGACTGGAGGAGGAGGAGGCGACGGCGCCGGCTCGGTGGTGGTGGTGGTGGAGGAAGAGGAGGTAAGACCCTTCCTTGTCTTTTTTTTTCTCCCGTGTGTGGACGTCATGTTGCACGCTGTCACCGTGTCCACACACATATCGTGGATATTCAAACAAAAAGATGGAACATGTTCCCCCGGGCCCCTTGTCGCAGCCGCTTCGTTTGAATGTCACATCGTTTTCTTACATAACGCCTCCATGTGCATATTTATTTATTTTTTCTTTCGTTTTTTTTGCGCTGTGCAATGTGTGTTCATGTGGTCATATTGTCGCAGTCCCTTCTAATGGGAGGGAAGGAAGGACAGAAGGGAGGGGGAGCGGCGGTGGGCATCCAGTCTCCTATGCAGCTGGACACCCCCCCCC
>NW_017805417.1:470891-481115 GCF_001891065.2 Hippocampus comes
CCTCAAAAATCAAACAAGGTTCTGATGTAAATGCCCCCCCCCACCCTCCCAATTTTTTGTCAGTGATGCTGTTGCACTGGTCAGGTGCGAGAGTTCGAGTTAAAAGACACATCAGTTGTTATTGTAAAATGTCGCGGCAAAAGCAAGTCATTCACTGCTCTCACAAGCATCGAATTACACCCCGGAGTCTCAAAAACTGTTTGGGGTTCCCAGTGACGAAACCCCCACCCCATAATCATAACGCTAATTCAACCTACAGTGGTGCCTTGACATATGAGTGACTTGACTTTCATGGTTTTCGAGATATGAGTCATCATTTGGCAAATTTTTTTTTTCTTTGACTTTACACGCAAACTCGAGATGCAATCGTGACAGTGACTCAACTCGCTGCAACAAACAACACTTTGTCACATAGGCTGCAGTCAAGACTTCTTCCAGCTGTTTATTGCCACTCCTAGTTAAAATTTAATGTCAAACTAAACAAAACAAAGTGAATGACACATTGTGTATATAAAACAAGTTAAAGGCTTTGCCGTAGAAACGCCACTGCTGGCTCAATGCTGACACATAATGGGGAACTGGAATGACGTGCTAACAGATAACATCCGTGTTGCAACGTTATGACCTTTTGACAGGGAAGTCACCCCCCACCCCCAAATTTTCTTTACAATAATATGTCCGATGCAGTCCCACTGCATTCAGATTTAGATTTCATTTGTGGAATATGAGTTAAGCGGTAAAGTCCACGTTTTTGCCCATCTTAGAGAGCAGCCATTTTGTCACTGACTGTCGACTGAAAATGACATCACAGTTGCTCAGGGCTCAGGTAACGACCAATCATGGCTCAGCTTGAGAAAACAGGTGAGCCATAATTGGTTTGTTGTTGTTGTGTTTTTTTCCCCCCCCTCCATTTTGCTTTTGCTCAACTCATATTCCACCAAAGCAACATTAATAGAACATATTAGAGTCAAGGAAATTTCGGGATTGACTTCCTCTTTAAGCAGCAGATATGTAGCAGCAGCACATTTGGGAAAAACAATATGAAAGTACTGACAGGCATATATTTTTTTATCTTTTGCATCGAATGACTAATATGAGTGCCGCACAGAGGAGCTGAGACGTGCAGTATACCTGTTTGCCTGTCCTATGCTGCCCCCACTTGGCTAAAGCGAGTACACCATAAAGAGCACCACGATGGCTGTTGATCTGATGCGCTATGACAATAAATAAAGAAAACGGTTAGTATGATGATTATTTTAATGAATTCTAAACAGTTTTTTACCCTGGACAAAAAAAAAAATAAATCACCAATTAAAAAAAAAAAAAAAGTTTTTTTTTCGTTTTTGGCGAAAAAGGATGAATGGCATTTCCATTCCTTTCATTGGGGAGAAATGATTTGAGATGCTTACTGATGACTTGATTGATTCTCAAGGCACCCCCGTACAGGCAAAGCCTGTTTATTGCAGGGAATGCATTCCAGACGCAGCCGCAATAGGTGACAGCCACCAAATAGACACATTTAAAGCTATTAAAACAAACTGAAAGCCCGTGCTTGCGCCGCTTTGCTCCAGGTACTGCGGCTCCCTCCCGCATTCCAAAAATATAACATGTCAGGCTCAATGAAGACTCGTGTGTCGTTGCTTGTTGGTCAGCTCGCGCTGGAACCCTGCGGCTAGCTTGTCGACAAGTTGAGACTGGCGATCCCGTCCAGACGAGGCAGAGGCCCCTCAGGTCTGTGGTCCAAGGGGGCGGAAAGCCCCGCCCTCCTCAACCTCCTCTCAGCTCACAACCGGCCTGGGTCCCTTTGGAATGAAATCCCACCACGACGTCACTTCTTAGCAGCCGTCTGTCCATTTGAATCCACGAAGACCTAGGGGTGCCCAAGTCCGGTCCTCAAGAGCCCTTATACTACATGTTTTAGATTTGTGCCTCCTCCAGCACAATTTTCTCAAATGATGGGTTCATCGGCAAGCTCTGAGAACCTTGATCAGGATTCTTATCATTTAAATCAGTTGCGTGTGTGGAAAGAGACTTCTAAAACTGGCTGGATCGGGGATTTCAAGGACCGGACTTGGGCACCCCTTTTCACTTGGACGTCACACATTTCCACGTTTCTAGACCAGCTACAAACTGCATTTAAATTTGAATAAATCACTGACCTTCTCAAAATGCTTAACGGAGCCGTGAAGTTTTGGGTCATCTTCAAAAAAAAATGTAGTATTGATTCTAAATCATTGATGCAGGTAAGAAAAAGCTTAGGGCCAAACAGGGACCCTTGAGGCACGCCATCCGTGTCTTGACGTAATCCTTGAATATGCATTTCCGATGATCACCAACTGAATCCACGCATGCAGCCTAACCCAGTGTGAATTATTCAAGATGAACGTCGGCGTGTACACACGTTCAGCTCTGACGTCTCCTCGTGTTACATGTTCACAGGAGGGAATTTTGAAAGGGGGGTGGGGTTGGGGGGGGGTTGTCTGTGCCGCTTCTGTGTGGGTGACTTTGCAGGCCAGCTGCAGCTGTCAGAATGATGTGCTCATCCCGCCTCTCGCAGGCTTTGCGACTTACATAATAAGCCAAATGAAATGTTAATGTCAGCAAAGATGACGGCGCAACGAGGGATTTCTCAAGAGTGCGGCAGGCGGCAAACTGCAGGCGAGCAGCTGCAAGAAAGGAAGGGACCTCGATCGGTTCACGTTTTTGTCTCGAAATGCATCACTGCAAACCACACAAGATTACGACTAAAACACAACATCATGTGCAATTTCTCGGACCTAATTGGAAGCAATTGTTCCTGTCCGTCAAAGCCGCAAAGGCGCGATTTGGCGGGAAGGCTGTTCGAAAGGGGTTGTGTGTGTCTGGCTGCGAACTAAATCTTCAGCAGTGATCAACAGCTCATCCTGCATGGGTACCCGCTGACGTTGTGAGCGGTGACGGTGCTCCACTTTTTCTTCAATTAGCTGGCTTGTGTGTGGATGTGAAAGTGAAATTACCAACACTCGGTCTAACCCGCCCCCGCGCTGAGTGACCCTGCTCCCTATGAACCCCGTCGTTCGTGTCTCCGAGCTTTTCTTGTTCACTTCAAGACTGATTTCTATTCCGTTTTGCTCATGCGTTCTCATTATTTGTTTCTCTTTTATCGTCTCAAATCATGTTGTGATGAAGTAACGACGGAGAAAGCTTCAAGTTTCATATCCGCCGTCGAGCCGGAAAGTTGCTCGAGGTTTCTTCGGCGTAAGACAACACCGGGATGAGGTCAAAAAGCTTCACATACCGTGTCAGCGCTGTGCTGTTATGTATCGCTCACCAGGTGTATTTATAGAGCGGCACACAATGGCAGCGGAGGGGTGGAGGGGGGTGGGGGGGTCATCTTAAAGAGTGTCTGTCATGTGCCCCCCCCCCCCCAAAAAAAAATGCAGTCAAGTGTCGGATTCCAGTTTGGTCTGCCACTTTCATGTTCTCCAAATGAGCATTTCCCCCCAAAAAGTTCGCACTTCCCTTGATTTGCTTTTAAAATAACGAGCAGTGCTTTCCCAGAATACATTTACACAAAGCAAGCGTGATGCCGTTCCCTCTGTCAGTTTAATTGGAGTCAAATTGTTTTTTTTTTCTGGGCAACACAAAGAATAAAATGCACCAGAATTGGCTTTTTATGCGCCACTTGCGAAGGCTTCTGTCAGCGGTGGAATTGGCTTTTTGCTCCTTTCGTTTTTTTTTTTTTGTGCGTTGTTATTGAAGCAAAACTTATTCGATACCCTGAGATCAGCACGTCTTTTGCGTAGAAGATAAGGCTTAGGGGTGAGTCTCTGCTTGCCCCGTCGGTTCTGAAGGAGAGAAATGCCAACGCGTTGGAAGTCGCACAAGTTCAGGCACCAAACACTTTGAACGGGGGCGCGCGTATGTATGGTGTCAGAACGTTTACGATGCTGCGGTCGGGAGTTGAAAGTGCGCGGCGCGATTGTGAGAAAAGATGACAGGAATGCAAAAGAGACCGATGTCCAACTGGAGCCGCAAAGAATATTCGAAAGGCCGTTATCAGCCCTTATTCGGTCTTGCTGCAAAGTCGCTGTGCTGCTTGTCATGTTTCTTTTCCCCCAAAAAACTAATTTCCTCTTCTTTTTGGTCAGAAACTTGTTTTGTTTGAAACCAACCCATCATGTTCTATCGTTGATTGTTAAAGAACCTGCGAGAAACAAACATTTCTTATGACGGTCTCGTTTCAAATCACCCCCCCGCAAAAATGTGTCCATTTTAACCAAGCGGCTTTTGGTTAAAATGAAACGCGGTGTCTTCGTTGATGGTGGCGCCACAAGAGCAAATCGCAATTTTGAGGTCGCAAAAGAGCTCCGTGCGCAGGACCGCGCTGTGCTTTGCATTCTCGAACTGAGGCTCAGTGTGTGCGTGCGCCTGCGGTGTCGCGGCGCGAGAAAATGGCGTCACGGCCGCTGTTTGGAGCAGAAGGTCCCGAGACAATCGAATGCTTTGTCGCGCCTCAGCGGCGGCGGCAGTCAGATGATCAACGTCTGTGTGTCTACTGACACTCGCCGCTAAATCGCAGTCATTGTCAACGATGCGAACATAATCACGCTTCATTGAGACTTGTTCCATGGAAATACAGTACTCCACTTTTTTTTTTTTAGATCGCCTCTAAGGCAGTTAGCACACAACGACTGTTGTTAGCTTTGGAAACTCCCCCTCTATAGGAAGTCACATAAAAAGGAAGAATCCCTCTCTGTCCTCAAACCTTCAACCGTGCGGGCCACGTTTTTAAAAGGGATGCCGATAGATGCCAAGAAGGAAAACGTGAAACTGTGTCCATCGCTCCATTTTCGATCGCACTTCATTCTCATTTGTGTCATCGGTGAGCTGGAGCCGATCCCGGCCGACTTTGGCCCGCCCGTTGGAAAGCCCAAAACTCAGTTAGCGGTTTGACGTTCATCTTGTCGACTTATTGGTTCAATTAGGTTTAAGGTTTCTCTCTTCCGCCCCGGCCCCCCCCCCCCCAAACAATAGTCTTTTTAAAAATGTTTTATTTTTTTGTGCGAACAAAAAAACTCTGACCTGGCCGACAGTGTCGGCTGTCACTTCAGCCTTTGCCGGAGCTGTGACGTGTCTTACAACCAGCCGACCGGGTCGGGAAAGCTTCAAAATGAGGCTCCCCGACCCGGTCAAGGCTGCGCTCGTTCATTGAAGACACATCACAAGGTAGCTGTGACAGCTCCGACAAAGGCTGAAGTGATAGCCGAAACTGTCAGCTTGGTTCGAGTTTTTCTCGTCACCCCAAAAAAAACAAAACAAAACAAAAAAGGCCACTCTCTGAAAACCTTCAACCTAATTTACTATTTATTGGACTGGGGCTAGGCTATAGAGCTAAAAAATTCAATATTACAAAAATAAGATTTCTGGTTGTATTAATCAGCCTTAAGTTGTACAGAAAAAAAAATCCCGAATCAATGAGCTGTGTCACATTTCTAGACTTGCAGAAATTGAACGGCATGAGTTTCCTTGAAGAAGCAAAGTTAGCATATTACGTCTTCTGATTCCATTTCCGGACTCATCGATGAAGGAATGCCTGTGCTTTGATGTGATGCGCACAACCACAAATTCTTTATTTTTTTTTTTTTAAACGTCCTTCAATCCTTGTCAAAAAATGTCTTACCAAAAAAAATGTCTTACCGATGAGCAGAATCATGCGCTACGCTAAGCTAGCACAATCACTCGTCTTTGAGCACCGTCCCTGAACTGCTACTGCTCCCGCGGCCCCCCGAAGCTCATCCATCAACGATCCAATGAAGGGCATCGCGCGGCCAACATTTTCAGCGTGACCGGCGAGCGCAGGGGTTCGCCCTGAGCTCCGCGCCGACGCCGGCGCCGTTTGTCGGGCCGCGCTAGCGACAGAATGACGGAGCTGTGGCGGTCGCTGCCTTTCAGAGGCGGTCTTCTTTTCTCTTAGCCCGCTTGCAATCGGCGGCGTCCTTTGTGGGTTTCAGATGCGGCCGACAGCGAGGCGTCTTGTTTGTCTCTGAGGTTCTGCTCTTAAATGTCTCTGACAGGAAGGAAGACAAATGAGCTAATGTCATTTTATCTCGGTCTTGTTGCGTGAGCAAGGCTAGGACTGAAAGCTTTTTTTTTTTTTATCGTCTTTTGCTTTAGGATCAGATTTAGACTAAATTGTGTTGTCAGCGATGTATTGAGTCACGAGTGGTCAAGTGGTTTACCCGCCTGTCTTTAATGCAGCCGGCGTGAACTCAATTCCCACTCGGTGACTGCGCAAACGTGAGCGAGCGGTTGTCTCCGTCCAGGGTGTCGTCCACATTTCGCCTGACGTCAACTGGAATACGCTCGAGTTGTCGGATGAGCGCCGTAAAAAATGAACGGTACGCACGCAGTCGATGGATGTAACCTGCAGCAAGTTTCAGTCTCAGCAACCCAGTGTGCTGTTTTCTTGACGTAGGGAATGGACTGCCACACATGGCAGGGGAATGGACAGGGAGAGGTGACAGCAACACATTGGAACGCAAACCCACAGAAGAAATTTCTCCCCAATTCGCTCTCCGAGATTAGCACACTGCTCATACACGATAAATAAAAAGGTTGGGCGTGTACGGTAGCGATACCAAGAACTGGTATTGGACCCATGCTTGCCGTATTGTAAGATCGGGTTTTCGATACCAGCCGCTGATGCTCAGAGATTTAAAGTTGACCTTGAGGGCTTTTTTTTTTTCTTCTACGAGGTACTTTGTGTATAATGTTTAAACACCGCTGTGCTAAAATGCAAATATCTTTGATCAATTTAAATCCATATCGTTTTCATATGTGCTGAGTATCTTGGCAAGGATCAATCAAACTTTTTAAAATATGATGAAACATCCTTTCGGAATATCACAATGACTCGCTAAGAGCAATTTGCTGAAACCACCCCAAACAACGGAAGCCATTCTTGAAATGAACCCCGAAACCAAAATGTCACGCGATTGTGAACAGCTGCCTTGGCGGAGGTCCGCGCCGGACCCATGCTAGCCTTATTGTAAGATATCGGGCTTTCGGGAAGGCTTTTCTATATCAGCTGCTGATGCTCAGCGATTTAAAGTTGGCCTTGATGGCTTTTTTTTTCTTCTACGAGGTACTTTGTGTACAGCGATTGTGAACAGCTGCCTTGGCGGAGGTCCGCGCAGCCCGGGAGATTTTCTACCAGATCAAGCGCGTTATTCATCATCATCTTACCCGACGTACACAATTTGTCCTCACCTCGCTAATTCAATGCTCTTCTCGGAAGCAGCCGGTAATGAAGGAGCCCCGGCGAACCGAGAGATCTGATTGGCCGGCTAAAATGAAGGGGGAGAGGTTCGCGGTGGCGTCTGTTGTCATGAAAACATCATGTCTTTGTGTGGTCAAGGTGAGCTAAATGGAATTAATGAATTCAAATTAATGCCGGGCAATGGAAACGCACTCACACACACACACACACACACACACACACACACACACGTCCTTGTGTATGCATAATCTGTAATTGTAGTCCTCATTCAACATGTATCGGTCGTTCATTTTGACAGCGGGCGCACAATCTCCTCTCTGTTGATTGCGTGGCCATTATTGTCGCGGATCGTAACGACCGTCATCACAATCATGTGAAAGCACAATCGGCCTGCGTTCCATATTTGGACAAGAAGACGCTCTTGAAAGTGCGGGAGGGAGGGAGGGTGACTGGCAGTTGATTAGAGGAAGTAGAAAGGAGAGCGGCCGCCCCTGCGGAGAAGACACACACGAGACAATAGCGGCCGCTAAATGGATTTGGTGGCTCGAAGAAGGCGGGGATGGGGGCGGAAGGCTAGTGGGGGGGGGGGGGCAACGGGAGGCAGCATCTGCACTACATGTCTTCCGTGCTGCATGTGTGTGTCCGTGTTTTGTCTCCAGGACTTGTGTGTGTCTTTGTGATAACAGTGTGTGTGATGATCAAGTCAAACAAAACAGATCATTTTTCTTTTTTTGGCGTGGTGAACATGCCTGTGTGACTTTGGAGAGGTCCTGGGTTCAAATCTTGGCTCATGAGCCCCCCCGTTCCGAATTCACGCCTTCCTGGCTTCGGTTAAGACTTTAAATTGTTCCAACTTTTGAATGCGAGTGTCTCTTGCCCAAGGTCACCTTTGACCCGAATGAGGTCAAGTGTGTGCCTGGTAAAAAATGGTACATCTCTGTGAATCGTTTATTTATTTATTTATTTATGGGAGTGGGGGCGGGGGGGTTGATCCTTGTTTATGATTCACTATTAATGAGAAACTGTCATCTCGTTGGCGGGGGCGGGGGGCACATGTACTTTAAGTTGCCCAATTGATCATTTATTGATGAGGCATCACGTGCATTATTCACGCCTGCATGTTCTGAGGTGTGAACTTGATAAAAAAACATGGCTGCGCGTCCGTGACTGACGTGACACGATGGGATTGTGAACAGGTTGAATGTGATGTGTGTGTGTGTGTGTGTGTGTGTGTGTGTGTGTGTGTGTGTGTGAAAACATGTGTGTTTGTTTGTGTGTGTGTGTGTGTGTGTGGTTGGGGGTGTGTGTGTGTGTGTGTGTGTGTGTGTGTGTGTGTGTCTAGCCTTGTGAAAGCTGCCCCAAGGCTCATCCTCGTGTGAGATGCGCACGACTTAATGGATGCATTCTTGGAACTAAATGGGCTGGACCTAATCCATGTCATTGATACGCTTTCTCTCTGTCTGTCCCTCACACACACACTAGCGCGCGCACACACACACACATACACACACATGCTCACGTGCCGTCGCGCCATGTTTGATACGTGCAAGTTGTAACGATCCAGTCGCAGAGAGAATTTAGCTGAGAGTCACATGGTCTCATTAAAACATTTCCGCGCACACACACATGCGCGGCCTGTTTGTTGGCGTGCGTGTGTGTGTGTGGGTGCATGAGACATGATTCCCGCCAATGGAATTTGACCCCCCCCCCCCATTTATTCCTCGGGCATCAGAATGACTTCCAAACGTTCTCCCGTGTTGTTTTCGGTCTCTCTCAGGCTGGTATCGAATTAGCGCGCGATCGCAATTGGAGGCTGGAAAAAGGCGAGGGAGCCCGGTCTGTTGCCATGGCAACCGCCACAGGGACGATGCGATGATGATGATGATGATGATGATGATGGTGATTGGCCCGGCCGTCTCAAGTCGGGGCGGTGTTTTCAGAAGCGTGGCAGATGGAGAAGTGACGCTTGTTCACCTCCCGCCTGCTTTTTGGCGTGATTTGTAAAAATGCCGACTAAGGACTTACACTTTGAGTGAACAACGATGGGAAAATTCCTTCAGTGTTGTTTGACGATGACACTGGTTTGTTCATGACTCTAAAAACAAGCGCGGTCCTTTCTCATGGTTTGGAGGAAGCGATGCGACACCTGCAGCGCCTCTGAAGTAGAAGTGAAAGTGACCACGCGGCCGCTGTTGCCATCCGACTGCAACACACAGAAAAAAAGAGGACCTTGACACTTGGACACAGAGTCCACTTTTGTATCAAAGTCACACCAGTTCATCGAACTTAATCTTTTTTTTTTTGCTTCTATTGTTACCAAGGCTTGCGTGCGGCAGGAAGTGAATGACGATCTCTTACCTGAGCTGCAAACATTGTGTGTTTCGTGATCATGAGAAAAGATGATGCAGTGAATGACGGAGGTAAAAAAAAAAAAAAAAAGCCACTGTGGTTCAACTCCGGCCATGTGATGAGTCAGCGTCACTCACACTTTACTTGGCTATCATTTGTCTTGTTTTAAAGTTTGAGATGTCACAAAAGCAGTAAAATAGAAGCCTTTTTTTTCTGCTTGATACGTCTTTTTTTAGAAAAGCTCATTTTCTCCACTTTTTGATCAGAAACTTGTTTTTTTTGGGGGCGAGGGGGGTGAAACTATGCCATGTTCTGCCACTGGTTGAAAGAATGAAATGAATGAATGAGAGAAAGTTAAGTTCCTGTGTTCAGAAAAAAAAAAAGTTTTTTGGGGTCATACCTGACTGACAGTTTTGGCTGTCACGTTAGCCTTCGTCAGAGTTGTCGCCGCTTCCTGATGTGATGTGAAAACTGTCAGCAAGGCAACACCACAGTTGACACACATATTTGCGGTGTGGTGTGGCACCCCAGGATTTTGAGAGAGAGAGAGAGAGAGAGAGAGAGAGAGAGAGAGAGAGAGAGAGAGAGAGAGAGAGTGTTTTGGAAGAGCGCGC
>NW_017805417.1:481336-487645 GCF_001891065.2 Hippocampus comes
GAGACGGAGAGAGAGAGCGAGGAGAGAGAGAGAGAGAGAGAGAGAGGGAGAGAGAGAGAGAGAGAGAGAGAGAGAGAGAGAGAGAGAGAGAGATTGTTTTAAAGGACATCTCGCCACAATAGTTTTTTTTTTTCCTTCCCCCCCCAGCAACTAAACAGCGCCTGCGGTCTTCAACGCTGTGTCGGCCCATGTTGTGTCCTCTTGGTCTCTTTTGCTTGGCTGTGTTCTTATTTTGTCGCGTTGCTCTCGTATTGGACCGCGGCCCGGACAACAGCCCCGGCTAAACACGGGCTTGCAGATTCCTCTGGTCTGTCAGTGAATGACTTGGACGTATCAAACATATTTCTTGCGCGACTCCCCAAGCCAAGTCGTGTTGTAAAACAATTTCTAATTGAAAGTGCGAGGACGTCGCCGTGGCTGTTGGAGTGAATTCAGCGGTTTCGCTAAGTGAGACCTCCAGCAGGCTGACTTCTCTTCTCGGCATCCATGAGACGACTATCCTTTGCTAACATGGCATTTATGGAAAATTTGCTCACAGTTGAGCTATATTTATTGTTACACAAAAAGATGGCAACCTGAGTACCAAAAACACAATGACAGAAGCGTGACGAATTTATCTCTGAGGCTAATGAGACTTGCTTTCATGCTAACCATTGGTATGCTAGCACACGGAAAGCTCACAACCTAAGTACAAAAACGACTAAAACAGAAGCTTGACGATTTTATATACGGGTCTAATGAGTCTTGCTGTCATGCTAACATTGGCATGCTAGCACACAGAAAGCTCGCAAGTACAAAAACGACCAAAACAGAAGCTTGACGATTTTATATCTGAGGCTAATGAGTCTTGCTTTCTTGCTAACATTTGCAACATGTGCTAACATGCTTATTTTATTTACAGGTCATTTATCTCAAATTCGTTAATATACTACTCTGTAATTTGAACATCTTGACTTTTTTATTTTTTTTTCGCAGTAAGCTTTGCGGTTAGGGGTAAAAAAAAAAAAAAAAAAAATCCAATATGATGAGGCGCAATGTTCCCCAAATTTAATCTCATCTCGTCATCGATTGTTTTAATGCGTTGTTATTGATTCCCATCCTCACAGAAGGCACGCGGCTGCCAGGCCAACCGGCAGCTGAACCGGTCACCGGAAAATCAATGAAAATGATGGAGCGCTTAGGGCCGCGTTAAGACCCGCCCCCTGGTGCCCTGCTGCTTGCCGTCAGTACCGACATCCTCGGCAGCATGTTGAATGCATTTTCATGAACGATGCCTCACTCAAAAGTAACTATTGAGACATTTTGACTCAAGATCACAAGATCACTTCTGACCCCAAAGCAATAGACATGCTGATCAGGCTAACTGAAAGTAGCTATTCAGCCTTAGCCCAAACAATAGGCCTAATCAAGACCCAATGATAGGGAGTTTAGAAACCAATGGGCCTCTTCACCATAGGGGCGTGACTAAACATCCCCACCCAGTCCTCAAACAGGCCACGCTCAGCCTTTTAGCGCAGAGCAACTTCCCGGAGTCTTCACGGAGACTTCAGGGTTGTCTACCGCTGACGAAGCTTCTGTGAGAGAAGCGAAACGTCCTTTTTTGTTTTTTTGTTTTGTTTTTTGTTTTTTGTTTTTTACCCACAGGTACAGATGACGACTGACAGAACCCTTTCTACCCCAAAGCAATGACACATGCAATTGCATGGAAATGTGTTGTATTCCTTTTTTTTATACACCAATGATGGAATCAACAGTGCATTGATACAGAATAAATAATACAATTTACATGCGTCAAGTATGTCCTAATTTTAAAAAGCGCTGCCCAAAAAAATCAAATGTGTGTTCATCCAAGAACACGGCGAAATGCACGCTTGACGAGATGCTCCCCAACCGCCCTAATTTCATTCTCCTTTGAAAGTGTCGCTCTTGAAGGTGCGCTGCCTCAGATTGATTTCCAACAAGCCTGTGGCGGTAACCATGGCAACAGATGCTCCCAGATGCTCCCTTAGTGGCCCCTTTTTCAGGGGGGGGGGGGGTCTTGAATCAATAACGGCAATTTAGGGATGATGTCATCCCACAGCGCGACGCCGCAAGTCACTTGCCATACGCTGCTCCTTCGGCATGAGTGCGCGTGCATCGAGTTTATGACCTTTGATGAAATATTTGCTCTTTTGTGGCGTCTCAACCGAGCAGTGCATGATGCGAAATACTGACGCGCGAGAGTGCTCCTGCGAATGACTCTGCCCTGCATCTCCGCGTGCATGTTTGCGTCTGTGCGGAATCACTTCCTGATGGAATTTAGACACACACACACACACACACACACACACACGCACACACACACGCACACACACACACACACACACACACACACACACACACACACACACACACACACATGCAACAGCCTCAGCACTCATGATGAATCAATAGTTCTGTCAGTGTGTCGTCGTGCATTCATTGCATTCGATTTGCCATTCAAAACGCGTGGGGGGGCATTTGTTACAGTGACAAACTTATCCTTGTTAATTCTGTTTGAATCTATGCGATCGTGCGACAAAATAGACACGAAAGGCAACATTATACAATTGCCATGAATAGCCATCCATCCATCTAGTTTCTGATCCGCTTAATCCTCACAGGAGTCGCGGGTGGTGCTGCAGCCTCTTCCAGCTGTCTTCCGGCAGTAGGCGGGGGACACCCTGAACCGGTTGCCAGCCAATCTCAGGGCACAAAGAGACGAACAACCATCTGCACTCACACTCACACCTTGCGACAATTTTTGGATGTTCAATCAGCCTGCCACGCATGTTTTTGGAATGCGGGAGGAAACCGGAGTACCCGGACAAAACCCACGCAGGCCCGGGAAGATCATGCAAACTCCATACAGGAAGGCCGGAGCCGGCATCGACCCTACGACCTCTGTGCTGTGAGGTCCACGCGCTAACCACTCGACCGCCAGGCCGCCTGCAATGAATATTGACAATAATTCAGATTTCGCACAGTCACACCTTTCCATCTCCTGTCGGACTGGATGTGAACGAGTGAATGTGGGCAAGTGTCAGTATGCATGTGTGTATGTGTGTGTGCGTGCACGCGTGTGCCAAAGCATAAATCCCGCAATGATACACTTCTTCGAGTTTATAGTACCAGTCTGAGTTTGGTTGGGCTCAGGCAGGAAAACACACTTCCTGTGTCAAAACATTTGTAGTGCAGTGCATGTATGTTTATAAATGTGTGTGTGTGTGTGTGTGTGTGTGTGTGTGTGTGTGTGTGTGTGTGCGTGTGCGTGTGTGTTGAGGAATGCTGAGGTTTGGTGTTTATTGCTGTTACACTGGCGAGAACTGAGTGCAGGCCGGAGAGCAAGAATGAGGGAGGGGGAGCGGAAGAGGAGGAGAAGAACGATTGAGAGCAAAACTGGTTTGTTTTTCAAATGAACTCCCAGTGTAAAGGCAAAAAGTAACGAGTCACTTTCGGGTCCCCCCATTTCAAGCACTTTTACCCACCCGTCGTACTTTTTAAATTCACTGGCAGGATTTCCTACATTATTCATCATTCATTTTGTATTTGTGTGCTTGTCGCGTTCCGTCATCAGCCGTGCACGGGCGACTTTGGCTCTCCCTTTTTTTTTTTTGCCGCTTCACTTGCGCGTCGATCTATCCAAAGCCCACCCGCAAGTCAAACTTTGGTCGGCAACAAAAATACCCAAATCAATGAAGCGACACCTTGTAACTTGAAAAACTCTTGCAAACGGAAGCCAGTTCAAAAGTGAATCCACCGAAAAGAAAAGATCTCATCACATCCGCACCAAAAACAGCATACAAATCATTCCTAAAAGGAAAAGTGGAAACCTATGAAAAATCCACAAAATTAATCCCTTTCACTGTGCGGGCGTGTGCTTTATGGTCGTCAAGTGGATTTTAGCAAGCATTAGCGTCAATACAGTGGGACTTATGGCTTATGACCCCCCCCCCCCCAGCCACCACCCCACCCTCCCAATCCCTTAAAAATGAACCATTACTCGAAGTAGGGCTTTTTGCTTTATCGTCTGGTAATCTGCAATATCCTTGATTTCATAAAGGGCATCTGCACTTTTTCGAGGCCTCGCTTTCCAGAAACCAGGACTGCTTTCCAGAAACCTTCAACCAGGACTACAGTGATCACATTTCTTCTTCTTCTTATTTTTTTTTTTCAATCAATCATGACCCAGCGTAGCAAATTGAGTCACCGTGACGCCCACTTCACAAGTTTGCTGTGGCGTAATCAAAAACGGACTCATCTCAATTTTCCAGTGACGTGCCACCAATGTGCTGGGCTATTAGATTAGATTAGATTAGATATCCTTTATTTGTCCCACACTGGGGAAATTTACAGCCTTCAGCAGCAAGATTGTGGGTAGAAAGAAGAGAAAAGAAAACACAGTTCAATTAAGTGCAATATAAATTCAGAACATTATTGTTACGTGTGACATCACTACCTCAGATACGACACATCCCTTTTGAGCTGCGCGCCCACGACGACGCTAAGCTAGGAGGGGCAAAGTCATCAGTGCCGTGGACAATAAGAAAACCCAAAGCTCAGTTCCTACGAATGAACTGGGAGTCGTCTTTCACTGCTAAAAATATTTTTTCGAGGGGTGAGGGGGCTTCCCCCCCCCCCAGAAGCTCAGTTCTTACAAATGAACTGGGAGTCGTCTTCGCTGCTAAAAATATTTTTTTGAGGGGGGGGGTGGTCCCCCCCAAATCAGTTGGAAAATGATCTGTTAATTAGTTCTCAATGTCCACGCATTGCCGTTAATGGGGAAATTCGGCCCAGCCAAGATGGCCGCCTCTCAGTCATGGTGCTTATCTTACGAATTTGACACCTCAAATGAGCGGCAATTGACCAGTCAGGCCAGTATTTTGGGGTCATGAACTCTAGCTTAGCAACTGTTGTTATGCTAGCATTCAAAGCGTTCTAATGCCGTAGAATTATGAAGCTAAGTATGACATTTGCAAAAGGGGTTTGCGCAATGTGGCGAACTAAGCATGTAAATTTGGTGCCCGGCTGGAACATTTTTAGATAACTAATTTTCAAGGCTGACATTTGAAGTGAATGAAGAGCTTGTTGGTTCCTTGGGTCATCCTGTTTGTCTTCCATTTTGGTTGGACATAAAGTGCGAGTTGTTGCGGCCCTCGCTCGCTCTCACAATCTTGTTTTGGAATCGCGCCCCGTCTCGTCTTGGGTCACAGTCGTCCTCTGTGTTGGCCACGCACACCCGGCTGTTTGTTTCCTCGGTGGCTGGTGGGCCAAGTGTGGAAAATGACGCGTTTTCAGGTTCTGGTGTTTGCTTCATTTCCACCGGGGAAGTATTTCTTCATCTTTAGTACATTTACCTGAAATGTGAAGCGCGCAAGCAGTGGCCACGCTAATCAGGGAAGTGAGCAGTGAATTAGTTCATTGTTGAGCTCATTACAGTCACTTTTGTGTGGAAGGTAGCAGCTGTTCATCTTGGCACTTAGTGGGACTTTGATCACATGATCACACACACACACACACACACACACACACACACATATATCCATGATGCACAGTGGTTATACGTCACCGGGAGTGGAAATTGGGACTTGGTTAGTATTAGCATTGAGGGACGGGCTACTGTCTGCCGCTCAGGATTAATATCACAGATGCTCTTTTGACGCTGCAATGGCTAGCGAGCTGTTGAGCTAATGTGAGCTAACAGGCCAGCCGTTAGCAAAATTGCATCTGAACCAAACATTTTATCGACACCTGCGAGATAATGTTTTCCACGAACCCACTGATGGAGGTTTGGTTTCCAGTCCGTCCCTATCGAAGCGGCTACTTTGTCTCCAAGCAATCTTGCGCCACTGTTTACAACATCCACTCGTTTTTATCTTCCTCATCCACAGGTTCATTTGTTTTATTCTGTATTTTAATATTTTTTTTAAAGGAAATCGGGAAAAAAACAAACCCTTTTGTGGTATAGTATATTTGGCGGTAGACCCCAAACACAACTTTTTGTCATCGTTTTCTGTTCGGGTCAGCGGTACCCACTCGACACCCTACAGTACAGTTCTGTTGTTCGTGAAAAAAAATAAAAATAAAATAAAATAAAAAACAAAAAGGAAAAAAAAGGAAAAAATGGTACCGTTATTTGGGGACACTGGCGCAGCTAGAGCAGGGCCCGAGGGGGCACTGGCCCCCCTTGAAATGTGCCAGATCGAGAACATCTAGTGAATGTTTATTTGCGTTTTCAGAGGAGTTTGAAGGGAGTTGTTAAAAAAAAACAAACAAACAAACAAACAAAAA
>NW_017805417.1:487692-495355 GCF_001891065.2 Hippocampus comes
GGGGGGGGGAATAATTAACCCTCCAAATGTTTGCCGGACTCGGCGTGCCGTTTTCAACATGCCTTTGTCTCCTTCAGATTGGAATGTCCTGAGTTCCTGCCAGAGTGCCCGGAGAGCGCGCAGTGCTGATGGGAGCGGCTGTGCCACCATGAGCGTACAAGATGGCAGCTGCAGCTACGCCAGCAGTGCCAACATGGCCGCCGCCAGCGGCAGCATGCGGCGGCGCCTGGAGGACCAGGAGTTCACCCTTCGCGTGTACCCGGGCTCCCTGGCCGAGGGCACCATCTACTGCCCCGTCACGGCCCGCAAGAACACCACGGCGGCCGAGGCCATCGAGTGCCTCATTGAGCGGCTGCGCCTGGACCGCACCAAGTGCTACGTCCTGGCCGAGGTCAAGGAGTTCGGCGGCGAGGAGTGGATCCTCAACCCCGGCGACTGCCCCGTGCAGCGCATGATGCTGTGGCCCAGGAGCGCGCTGGAGAACCGCGGCGGCCTGGGCAGCGGTGACGACTACCGTTTCCTCCTGCGGGAAAAGAACCTGGACGGGTCCATCCACTACGGCGGCAGCCTCCAGATGTGGCTGCGGGTGACCGAGGAGCGCCGCCGCATGGTGGAGCGGGGTTTTCTCCCCCAGCCGGCGGGGAGCGACCCCCCGACGGACCTCTGCGCCTTGCCCGAACTGACGGAGCGCGCCCTTTTGGAGAGCCTGCGGGCGCGTTTCCGCCAAGAGAAGATCTACACGTATATCGGGAGTATCCTCATCGTGGTCAACCCCTTCCAGTTTCTGCCCATCTACAACCCCAAGTACGTCAAACTGTACGACAACCACGCGCTGGGCAAGCTGGAGCCGCACATCTACGCCGTGGCCGACGTGGCCTACCACGCCATGCTGCAGCGGCGCAGGAACCAGTGCATCGTCATTTCGGGCGAGAGCGGCTCGGGGAAGACGCAGAGCACCAACTTTCTCATCCACCACCTGACCGCCCTCAGCCAGAAGGGCTTCGCCAGCGGCGTGGAGCAGATCATCCTGGGAGCCGGGCCCGTGCTGGAGGTAAGACGCAAAGCTGAAGTTTGATGTGCGCGCTTTAGCGTTGGAGCAACCGCAGCCGTGCCTCGAGAGACACACGAGCCGTCGTCTGGATGATTTGGGGGGTTGTCTGCTTTGTGATCCGATGTATGGTGGCAGTTCTTACTTTATCTCAATAGCACTTTGATAGAATTTGAAGAGTTGATCGGAAAAGAGGTCCCCAGCGAGCCATTCAGCCGCCATCAACATGTTACATTCAATTGACTTCAACGTCATTTCGCAAGAAACGGGACCAAAATGGGCGAACCTCAACTCTTCGGCCCACACAAATCAGGCTTCAAACTGAAATCTGCTGCCTTAAAATCCCGAACGCCACTTTGGGTAAAAGTAACCCAAATCTGCTCGAAATCCGCAGCCAGCTACCCCGCGAGTGGCTTGGAAAAACAACCCAGCAAATACTTTGAGCCGTTTCTTGAACGGTGCAAACCGTTAAACACACAAACAACAAAATGAACAAACTTGTTTTTTGGTCATGGTTGGGTGGAAAGAAATGACTTGCCCCAGGGGGGCCGAGCCGGGGGGGGGGCTGTTGGAATGCTGAACATGGCGAGAAAATGCTTCCAAAGCGCATCTTTTTGTTCAGCTGCCATGTCATTTTTAAAATGCCATTTGTGAATTGTGTCTAAACATCCAAAAAAAAAACAACCAAAAAACCAAAAACAAACAAAAACGGCCCACCGGCTTTGATTGAGTCGGGAATTCCCAACAGTCCGCTGCCGCCGCGCAGCTGCCGCGCTCTCATCCCCGGGCCTCACTTCCCGCTCATGTGTTCTAAATTAGACGCGGAGGTGACAAAAGCCCTGATGAAATCCGAAGAGAAGGCGGCAGGTTATTCCTTTTGGCCGAGGAATGCCGCAGCTCGTGAGCGGAGGCATGAAACGGAGACTCCGAACGTCCCGCGTGCTATATTTAGCACCGATGACATTCATACGGAGGCTACATGTCATATGACCTAGAAACCCAGTTTGCCCGATCTCTGAATTGAGGGGGGGGGGGGATCATGAAATGTTGCCTAATCCGGCCTGGATTAACAAATCAAGAATGGATTATGGATTATGAAATTTTATTGGGGAATGTTTGGTGAGGCGAGATTTTGCCTCGAAACAACTTTTGATTTGTGTCATTTGCAGCTGGACACACGTGACCCAGTGAACTCGAGACCACCTCCTTTTTTTTTTTTTTTTTTTCTTAAATTCCTTATGTAGTGGTCCGGGATGCCACATCCTGTGAGGATGCATGCGGAGGCGCTGTCCACATGCAGCTGCGCATGTTGACTCACAGTCCCGCCGCTTGGTCATCTGGAAAACGTGAACGCAGCCGACGGCTTCCAGCAGCAGCTGCTTCGCTCTTTCGGCTCTTGCCAGAAAATCCAAATGACGACACATCTCATCAAGTCGATTCCTTTGACAATCATTCCAAAGCAACGATTTATTATTATTTTTTTTTAGGTGATTAATGATGAAAACTGTTGATTAGACGTGAGGGCCGATAGTAGATTCCGATGGTCTGATTGCGGAACGGGACAAAATTATCCAGCCACGCTCTCGTTTCCGCTTGCGTTTTTCATGAGCTGAATTCAAAAATCGAAAATGTTTTCATATGTGCGCCAAAGGCTTTTGAATATGGTTTACCAATCCGTCTAAAATTGTGTTGGTGAACGCTTCTCCTTTGCCGAAATAATCCATCCACCTCACAGGTTTGGCAGATCAAAATATTGATAAATCAGAATGTTTATTGCACTGGTGTGCCTTAGGAGGCCGGCAGACCTGGGAGAAAAGCCCCCCCCCCCCAAAAAAAATAACGATCATGGAGTTTCGCTTCTCAATCAAGTGCCGGCTCAAGATCGGCTCACACTACAAAGTATTGACCACATCCACTTGATTTTAGAGATTGGAGGGTGGGGGCGAGTAAATTCATAGAAAAGCTTTTTCTGGTACGTCTGCCCGGTGCAGGTTTTGTCTTGTCATTTCAGATCAGATCAGTGGTAGTCACGTTTCAACGATCCGGAAGCGCTTGTGTTGTTTAGCAACAATCGAAAAAGGAAGGCCAATTTTTTTTTTCCTGGTTCTTCACCAATCGGCTGTCGACCCAAATTGCGTGACGCTAGACAGGTCCAGATGACAGCCTGTTTGCGGTGTCGTTGCGGCCTCCCGCCGAACCCCCTTTTCACCATGCCCGTCCCCCGCTCCCCTCGCCAGATGCTTCCCATCCAGATGTCCTCAGTGCACTACCCCACCCCCCCACCGCCGAGGGACGCGACCTGTCTTCTGCGGCTGATGGATGGTACCAGGTCGTGCCGGGGCCCTCCTCTCTTCGACGTCTTTTTCAAAGACTTTGTTGCCTTGGGTGTGTTTGAGGCTCCACAAGGTGTAGGCGGCCCCAAATAGCCCAGGTTGGAAGACGGCTTCCTCACCGTCAACTTGTCAGTCTGGCGCTCGGTGTACAGTTACAGCAGCAGAAGAGTTGAACTCGCTCACCCGAGAGAGACAAAAGGAAAAGCGTCTCTGCAGCCACCGTCCGTTATGGCACCTCTGCACCTTTTTTTTTTTTCCACTCATCTTTCAGCTTGTCGAGTTCCCTCAGCTCTTACGATATCGTTGTCGCTGTATCATCCCTCTGCTCTCTACCGACATGATTCAGTACATTCTCAACACTTGTTTTTTGCCACGAATAGAAAACTTTTTTTTTCTCTTGTCAGCACGTGCAATATGCGTATCGCGAAGACCTGCGATAAATTTATGCTTTTTTTAAAAAATGCCATCGTATGCGTGTTTTATCAGACTTGGACCAAACTGAAATGCGCATCGGCAAAGGGAGAGCAGTAACTCAACGGCATCGACGACACAAAATAACAAAACAAAATAATTAAAACAAAGTAGCACACGAGTCGTCGTCGCGGACTTGTTCTAAAAATAGCACGCCGGGAATGGGACACGGTGATTTTCTAGGAATGGCGCTGACATGATCATTTGAAAATGTTGCTTTCGTTTTCTATAAGGTTGGTGACTCCTGAGATCGATGGGTTTTTTTGGGGGGGATTTTTGGGCACACCCGATAGAGCTAAAACTTTGAGCGGCTTTACTTTGTGGCTGTATGTGTCCCCTCTGCTCTTTCTTGACCTTTTGACTGCACCATTCTTCTGAATATACGGTTGACTTTGCACTTTCTGTATTTTGGGGACTGTAGGCTGTGATCATTCTGTGTTTACATGGACTTGACATTGCTATGTGTTGACTCGCTGTCATGGATGCGCCCCTCCGAGTTCCTCTTAGCGCTTCCGCGCCGGTAATCCATGTCCTCTGGGCAAGCCAGCATTCTTCCATGATCTCCCAAACATCTGTTTACTGGATTATCGTCCTCACATTCTGTCCTTCTCGGGAGCATTCCTGCTTTCCTGTCTCGGGAAAGCCGAGGAGGACACTTTGCAGTTTGGGCTGCAGACAGCTGGTCGCGGTGGACTCTCGGCATTGGCCTGTACACGGCCCTGATAGATCCAGTATGTCGCAATGTCCCAAAGTCGCAACCTTCCAAAAATTTGCTCTGTGGGAACACATTTACACCAGCTCTGGTGCAACACGTCTTTGTTTTCGTCTCGACGACAAATGAGAACCCGGTTAGACCCCAGCTTTTAAGCTAACGCTAGCACCGGGTATGCTAGCACTTACATGCTATGTACTCAAGCGTCACGATTGAAAGAGGCTTTTGTCATTTTAAAACGAGCGAGATTTCAATACTGTTCACTAATCAACGCCCCCCACCCCCCCGTTCCCAAGACCAAGTTGACATGCATTTGAAAAACAAGCCGACTTTAGCCACAGCTGCTACTTTGGTAGCATGACTTGTTTGTATTGAAGTGTTAATACTATAACTCTAATAGCTGTCAGTTTTAAATTGTATTTTTTTTAATATGCAAGCAAGACAAATCAAAAGAGGTAATAAGCTGATCCATCAAGCACAAATGTTGCAAATTCCGTGTTGCTTCCGAATACTCAGCAGTCCCTTTGCTCTGCTTCTGTTCGCTAGTCTTATCTGCATTTGTCGGAAAACAGTTTATGGGTATTTTCATTTTTTTTTTTCTCAACTGAACATAGATGTTAAACTTGTACTTAACATTCATACAGTTGGCACATAGACTGTTGATTTCATTCTGCTCCGTACTCATGTATATTTTTAGATTTTTTTTTTTTTCGGTTCCATCGTAGAAAGGGTTCTGTCAGTCGTCATCTGTACCTGTGGGTAAAAAACAAAAAACAAAAAAAAAAAAAAAACAAAAAAGGACGTTTCGCTTCTCTCACAGAAGCTTCGTCAGCGGTAGACAACCCTGAAGTCTCCGTGAAGACTCCGGGAAGTTGCTCTGCGCTAAAAGGCTGAGCGTGGCCTGTTTGAGGACTGGGTGGGGATGGTTAGTCACGCCCCTATGGTGAAGAGGCCCATTGGTTTCTAAACTCCCTATCATTGGGTCTTGATTAGGCCTATTGTTTGGGCTAAGGCTGAATAGCTACTTTCAGTTAGCCTGATCAGCATGTCTATGTCCCTTACTGGTCAACAAGTTATTGTAAATAGGAGACAGGTTAAATCTGATACCTCCTTCACGGTTCAGAGAGGGTGAAAATTTTTTAACAAAAATCGCTTCCTTTACTCCCCTTTCAAACCATCTCTTTTCTGTTCCTAGGATTTTTACTTGTTCATCTTCAATTGTGTGGTTTGTTTCTTTTAAGTGTGCGTATACTGCACTTTTGTTATCATTGTTTTTCCATTTGTGTTGATAAAGTCTTTTCTTGAGTGTTTGTTTGGTTTCTCCAATGTACAATGTCAACACAAATGGAAAAACAATGATAACAAAAGTGCAGTATACGCACACTTAAAAGAAACAAACCACACAATTGAAGATGAACAAGTAAAAATCCTAGGAACAGAAAAGAGATGGTTTGAAAGGGGAGTAAAGGAAGCGATTTTTGTTAAAAAATTTTCACCCTCTCTGAACCGTGAAGGAAGTATCAGATTTAACCTGTCTCCTATTTACAATAACTTGTTGAAACGGGTCATTTTGTTTGTGACATTCTGCATTTTTTTTTTTTTGCCTCCGGCTAAGTGGTAGCCTCCGTCTCATGACAGCCGCAACAAACATCCGAAGAGGAGCGAATTAAGGAAAGGTTGTAGACAGATTACAAAGATACGGCAGGCACTCCCTCATTTATAACAGAGGTTACACCCCCACTGCCCCCCTGAATAGACAAGGGCGGAGCTACGTGGGGGGCCAGGGGAGGCCATAAACACCCTCTGGCCACCCCACATCTAGGGGAAAATATTTGAGACGTGACTTTCCTGCCATTTTCACATGTCACGTCAAATTTATTTATATCGCACTTAGTCACAGAAAAGGTTCCAAGTCACATGCCTGCAGTTGACAAATATTAACGACATCCCCTGCTTTTGACCCCCAGCAGGAAAACATAGAAAAAAAAAACCCTGGCTGCAGTATTGCGCTACAAGCGCTAAATAGTGGCAGCGAACTTCACGACAAGCAACAGCTAGGGAACGGTTCTTCCTAAAAGAGGTTGAGTGCTTGCTTCGAGCTGTTTGCTGCCATTCCCAGTTGAAGTTCAAACAAGTTGTGTATTTACCCAAAACACATCATTTACAAGTCTGCTTGCTCAATGCTAATGCGCAATGCAAAACGCCACAGGCGCACTTAGGCCTGTCATGATAAAAAAAAAAAAAAAAAAATCCCCAACAGACACTGTCACGATAAATGATAATGTTGTATTGTTTTGTAATTCCCATGAAATGCTGTTTCTGTAAAATAGGTAGATTAGCACACCAAATGTTGATTTCTGGGTGCCCTCGCTGTCACTTCTGCCACTCGAAACGGGCACCTGGTGTCAGTCGGCAGTCTTTTTTAAATTCCTGGCGGGCACAGCGGATGTTTTCCGAACTCATTGTGCAAAAGCAAACAATACAATGGTGCAAAAAGAACACTGTTGACGATAGCTGTTAGCCGAACCATGCTTAGCACGAGCGCTACTTCTAGCTTTAGCGCTCCTGTCCGCTTGCTGCACCTCACGAAAAACCCGAGATAACGATTTGCGCCGCGTGCACGACACACGCGAACCGACTAGAACCGTCGTACTGAACCGTTTTGTTTAAAGCCACTTCACGCTGAGTGTGTGTGGATTTGTGGCAGTTCTGTTCATCGATTGGCGATGTGATGACCGCGCTTGTGGAATGAATGAAATTCTTCAGTCCAGACGGGCCAAAATTGGAGATGCATGGAAGCCTTTTGATCAGACAGCAGTCTTGTTCAGAGGTCTGCGCTCTACCGGGAGTTCTTCTCATTGTACTTTTGTTTTTGTAATTATAAACACAATGTAGGAGTGCAGGTGCTTTATGGGTACAATGTAAGCGTGTGCGTGTGCGTGTGTGTGCGTGTGTTGCCTCAGGCCTTTGCGTGCTCGCCAGCTTCATGTTAATCATGCTAAATCCTCCTGCTGGAATAGATAGGCAACTGTTTTGGCTTTCATTTGAAATTCAAAGCTGTTTAATCTTCATATGTGCCGCAAAAAAAAAAAAAAAAAA
>NW_017805417.1:495612-498223 GCF_001891065.2 Hippocampus comes
CCCCCGATTCCCCCTCACCCCCAAGGGATGGGAGGAAGAGAGAGAGAGGGTGAGAGAGAGGGTGTCGTAATCCTCAAGGGCTGCTGAGGGAGACATGATGGAGTTATTTTCACCAATCCAGTGGCCCACTTTTGCTGAGCGCGATGGCAAGGAGGCCGTTAATAGCAACTGAAGTGCTGCTAACGTTGCGTGGGGTCGGGGGGGGGGGCGGGGCATGACAGCTCGACTCAGCTGTCACGGTCACCTTGTGAAACAGGGTGGGGGTGGCAAACTTTTTCTTCGCCGGATAGCGAGGGCCACTTGGGCATTCTTCACATTTCATTTTGAAACCAATCCATCAGTGTCGGTGCGCAATTATCGATTGTTTTTAATATACACACACTTACCTCGCCCGACGTCGCCACCCCACCCTGATTTATATTCTAAACAGTAATAGATTGTTTGTCAGCATTTTGGTAAGAATTTGGGGTGGGGGGGGGGGTGAATCCCCCTAACCCCATACATTTAAATGGCCGTTAATTATATGCGGATTTTTGCTATCAACTTGCCGGCCCAGTTCTTAGTCATCAAAAGTAACTAAGTAACGATACTTCATTACCCGGAGAAAACCCACGCAGGCACGGGGAGAACATGCAAACTCCACACAGGAAGGCCGGAGCCGGGATCGAACCCACGACCTCTGCACTGTGAGGCGGACTTGCAAACCTGTTGCCCACAATGCCGCTCGGGGGGAAAAAACAAAAACGCAAAATTCTTTTGAATAAAAGACTTTGCAAATTTTGATTTGCCAAGGGGCAAAAAATATTTATTTGTAGTGCAAAAATGGAAAAATTCCACAATCCTCAACAAAAGTCACTTCCAGTTAAAAACACTATGGCGGTATCCCTTCCTACCCTACAGTGTGTATATGTGGAACACATCCCCAACCGTGGTGTTATACTTTTCGTCCTTCTCACGCTTGCTTATGATTGCATCCATTATTTTCATCACAACAGATGAATGAAACCTTCTGGGTTGCTTTGCCAGTCTGGGGAGTCAAAACAGAGCTTTGCTGCTGTTATTTCTGGTGCACGCTTGATCAGGAAAGGAGCCGGAGATCAGGGAGAGCGGGGAGAAAAAGATGGCAAGAAAAGGAGGACAAAAAAAAAAAAAACGACATGTCAAAGGGCCATAAAATAGAAACTAATGGATGTCGTGCCAAAGTTCCACGTCGGCTCTCATCTAAAACGAGAGGAACTAGCTCTCGGTGTTTACGAAATGCCTTTGACGAGCACGCTCTTCATATGGCGCCGTAATTCACCTTCACGCTCCCAACACGGCTCGCATCCATGCGCTGAGACACGCGGGACCGTCATCCCCGCAAGTCCTTCCATTTGGGCCCCCGTCTTGTGCAGCGAGTTATGAACCCGCCGCCCGACTCTCCGTCCAAGCTGCAGCTATTTGCTTTGGACGCAGAGAAGTTGGTTTTTGGACACCAGAGATGGCGCAACTGGAAAAAGTGCACTTGTTGGCCAAAATCGCAGCAAGTCCACCGTGTTTGTCATAAATTCTAAAGGGATTTTTTTAAAAAAGTTTTTTTTCCCTTTTTTTTTTCTTGTTGCGCAATTTGGAGTGAATGAATAGGTGTGTTTTGATCAGGGTTTAATGCTGCTGATTCCAGTCCAGATCATTCATGAGTGAGATCGTCTGATTGTGACTCTGCTACTAATCACACGGGCTAGCAGCTAGCCGCTAGCTGCACGTTTTCCGATTTTTAGAGCTGCTCCCGAGCGATTGTTTTATTCAGTGATTCGAACGTTGCAGTGTGGGCTAGCTGCAAGTTTTCCGATTTTTAGAGCTGCTCCCGAGCGATTGTTTTATTCAGTGATTCGAACGTTGCAGTGCTAAGGAAAGATGGAGGGAGTGTGGGGGCGCTACACTGCAGATGTGCTGCTATCGACATTCTCTGTTCGTTCCGGATTGACAGTGTGAGAAGAGCTATTGTGTTTGTGTTGTCTTCATGGATCATAAGTTTCGATCTATTTTGCATTCCGACATTTTTCGGTGAAGGAGAAGTTCTTTTATCTGGCTCCCAGTTTCGGTGGACACTTAAGCCTTTGTCGGAGCTTTGATGAAGGCTAAAACCCTTGGATCATGTTTAAAACTCATTTTACATCAACTCTGCTAACGACCCAGGCTAAACTTGGTTCCTCGCCAACATAAAAATCAGAAACTGCGACGTTTTGTTTGCTTTCGGGCTTTAGTGCCATTTTCTGGTTTCAGAAAGAGCACCCAAAAAAAGAATGTTATGTCGTCCATCCTCCCCCCAATGACCCGAATAAAAAAAATGCTAATGAATGAATTTGTAATTGCGTGACCAAATTCAATATTTTTGCCATTGCGAAACGTCTGCCACGATCACACAGTAACAAGCTAACCACGTTACGCTAATGAATGCTAAATGCTAACATCACTCTCTTGTGTTAACGCGACAGCTCAGCCAGCACGTGCCGCCTCCCGGCTAGCTCACGGATATTTTAGGTCACTCAAGGATGCGCTCCGGGGTTTGCTATTTACGTGACGTCTGTATCTCGTTTTCTGACACCGGCCCTGCCGATGCAATCGTGTCGGC
>NW_017805417.1:501192-503618 GCF_001891065.2 Hippocampus comes
TTTTTTGCCTCCGGCTGAGTGGTAGCCTCCGTCTCATGACAGCCGCAACAAACATCCGAAGAGGAACGAATTAAGGAAAGGGTGTCACCCCACATCTAGGGGAAAATATTTGAGACATGTGACTTTCCTGCCATTTTCACATGTCACGTCAAATTTATTTATATCGCACTTAGTCACAGAAAAGGTTCCAAGTCACATGCCTGCAGTTGACAAATATTAACGACATCCCCTGCTTTTGACCCCGAGCAGGAAAACATCGAAAAAAAACGCCCGGCTGCAGTATTGAGCTACAAGCGCTAAATAGTGGCAGCGAACTTCACGACAAGCAGCAGCTAGGGAACGATTCTTCCTAAAAGAGGTTGAGTGCTTGCTTCGAGCTGTTTGCTGCCATTCCCAGTTGAAGTTCAAACAAGTTGTGTATTTACCCAAAACACATCATTTACAAGTCTGCTTGCTCAATGCTAATGCGCAATGCAAAACGCCACAGGCGCACTTCGGCCTGTCATGATAAAAAAAATAAAAATAAAAAAATCCCCAACAGAAACGGTCGCGATAAATGATAGTGCTGTATTGTTTTGTAATTCCCATGAAATGCTGCTTCTGTAAAATAGGTAGATTGGCACAACAAATGTTGATTTCTAAGTGATCTAATCAATACTCTCCTAATTTAGAGCTCAAGTTATGAAATACGTTTTATATGATGCACATTCCCGCCGCGCTCGTGAGGTTAAAGCGGTTCAGATAATGGATGACGCAGAGTGACGTATATGTATTTAGCATTAGCGATGTCAAGCTAGCTGTAATCTCTCGAGTCACCAAAAATCTTCCATTGGAGCAATACAGACTGGACGCCGGGTGCCCTCGCTGTCACTTCTGCCACTCGAAACGGGCACCTGGTGTCAGTCGGCAGTCTTTTTTAAATTCCTGGCGGGCACAGCGAATGTTTTCCGAACTCATTGTGCAAAAGCAAGCAATACAATGGTGCAAAAAGAACACAGTTGACAATAGCTGTTAGCCGAACCATGCTTAGCACGAGCGCTACTTCTAGCTTTAGCGCTCCTGTCCGCTTGCTGCACCTCACGAAAAACCCGAGATAACGATTTGCGCCGCGTGCACGACACACGCGAACCGACTAGAACCGTCGTACTGAACCGTTTTGTTTAAAGCCACTTCACGCTGAGTGTGTGTGGATTCGTGGCAGTTCTGTTCATCGATTGGCGATGTGATGACCGCGCTTGTGGAATGAATGAAATTCTTCAGTCCAGACGGGCCAAAATTGGAGATGCATGGAAGCCTTTTGATCAGACAGCAGTCTTGTTCAGAGGTCTGCGCTCTACCGGGAGTTCTTCTCATTGTACTTTTGTTTTTGTAATTATAAACACAATGTAGGAGTGCAGGTGCTTTATGGGTACAATGTAAGCGTGTGCGTGTGCGTGTGTGTGCGTGTGTTGCCTCAGGCCTTTGCGTGCTCGCCAGCTTCATGTTAATCATGCTAAATCCTCCTGCTGGAATAGATAGGCAACTGTTTTGGCTTTCATTTGAAATTCAAAGCTGTTTAATCTTCATATGTGCCGCAAAAAAAAAAAAAAAAAAAAAAACCTAAGCCACCCTGCCCACTCTGTTGTGGTGAAACATGAAGTTAATCATTTAATTATTTAATCTCCTGACTAAACCGTTCTCATTTTTGACTCTTTATTTTAAATAATGGGCATTTCCATCTGAAATGAGTTTTCATATTGCAGGGCAGCGCTTGGGTTATCGGAACTACAAATTCGAGCCTGTTGTTCGACGTGTTTCAGTGGGATCAAAGAGGAGCAATCGTGAACATTTGTTCATGTATTTTTTTCTTTCTTAGACTGCAGCTCATGAAGATTTTATAAGCAGTTTAGTCATTAAAAAAAATCTCTTGGAGGAATTCATATTTGAGGAACACACGACAGCGGCCGAAATGATCCCCAAATGGGCGCGACAAACTAAGAGAAAGTGAAAACTGGCTTCAGGAGGCGGAATTTTGCAGGGGGTGCCACTGAGCCGCGCCCACCCGCGAAATTCATCAAAGTGATCCTGCACGCAGGAGATGAAAGCAAGGCGCTCTGCCTTATTCTCCTCTCCGCCCCCTCCCCCCCCGGGGGCGCCACTGAGCCGCGCCCACCCGCGAAATTCATCAAAGTGATCCTGCACGCAGGAGATGAAAGCAAGGCGCTCTGCCTTATTCTCCTCTCCGCCCCCTCCCCCCCGATTCCCCCTCACCCCCAAGGGATGGGAGGAAGAGAGAGAGAGGGTGAGAGAGAGGGTGTCGTAATCCTCAAGGGCTGCTGAGGGAGACATGATGGAGTTATTTTCACCAATCCAGTGGCCCACTTTTGCTGAGCGCGATGGCAAGGAGGCCGTTAATAGCAACTGAAGTGCTGCTAACGTTGCGTGGG
>NW_017805417.1:508728-510780 GCF_001891065.2 Hippocampus comes
GGGGGAGAGAGGGAGGGAGGGAAATAAGGGGAGGGAGATGGGGGAGAGAGAGAGAGACTGAGAAGGAGAGGAAGAGGGTGAGATACAGGGAGGGGCAGGGAGAGGGGGAGAGGGGGAGGGGGCGAGAGAGGAATAGAGAGGGAAGGAGAGGGTGAGGGAGACGGAGAAAGAGGGAGGGGGCGAGAGAGGGAGACGTGTGTGTGTGTGTGTGTGTGTGTGTGTGTGTGTGTGTGTGTGTGTGTGTGTGTGTGTGTGTGTGTGTCAGCCGCTGTGAGAAATTGGACATTTGAGCCAAAAGTGACACTTTGCGTGTTGATTCATATTTTTCTTTTCACATATTTAATCAGCGAACAACTGCAACAGCCACAGAGGGCGACGCTGTGCAGATTGAAGGGCAACACAGCATGTGACGCGCCATCATCTTCTTTTGCAAAGTGTTGAAAATCACAATTGCCGTGAATGGAGGAATACAAGGGAGCCCCCGACACATGCCACTGGGATACCACGCGGTTGAGATGTTCACCGGGAAGATGTTGTCGAAAGGCTCTCAAATGTCAGCGTTCGGCTGGGGAGTGTCTTTTGCTACGTTTTGAGACAGACGACATCCATGTTAGGTTCAGTCAAGACGAAATTGTCATTAGGTGCCAATGTGAGTGGTGATTTTTTCTCTCGAGACCAGTCCAGGGTTGCTGGGTGCTGGTTTAGGCTCTTGCTCAGTCTTGGCATGACAGGACATGAAATGAGGAGTGGCCCACTAGAAAACGGTCAGTTGGCCCGAGAGCCTGTCACCTTTGGTGACAGATGAACAAATGCGTCACGCCACACAGTAAAAGTCATGTGGTTGCCTCTGCTAGTCATAAAAAATAAAATAAAAGAGAGCGAATCACACTTTTTTAAGGGTGCAGTGTGTACTGCACCCTTACAGTATTTTTTATTTGTATTTTTTTTCCACATATTTGCCGTCTGCTCCCCCCCCCCCCCCCCCCCCCCCCCCCCCGACCACCTGAAAATCCTGTTGAAGTATTGCCCAAGGGTTAGCAAGGTATGCCATGCCCAGATGATGCATGCTGTAGAAGCAGCGAGTACCTCCTCGCATTCCTGTCTGGTTTCAGAAAGAGCACCCAAAAAAAGAATGTTATGTCGTCCACCCCCCCCAATGACCCGAATAAAAAAATGCTAATGAATGAATTTGTAATTGCGTGACCAAATTCAATATTTTTGCCATTGCGAAACGTCTGCCACGATCACACAGTAACAAGCTAACCACGTTACGCTAATGAATGCTAAATGCTAACATCACTCTCTTGTGTTAACGCGACAGCTCAGCCAGCACGTGCCGCCTCCCGGCTAGCTCACGGATATTTTAGGTCACTCAAGGATGCGCTCCGGGGTTTGCTATTTACGTGACGTCTGTATCTCGTTTTCTGACACCGGCCCTGCCGATGCAATCGTGTCGGCTTGTACGAGCTGTCAACTGAGGAATGATCATGCCGTCAAAGCGCAGGAAGCGCGAGAATCCCCCGAGTGGACGGCGGTTTGTCTCGATGGGGCACTCTAATGACCTCTCAGCCTCTTGACAGCCGTGAAATGCGGTGAGCCGCTCGGAATCACGCGGCACGCTCGTCATGCGAGGTTCGCCTCGTCACGTTGGACTTTTAGACCACAAGTGGAGACTCGGCACCTCCACGGTCAGACTGCGGTTGTCTCTGATGGACAGAAGTGCTCTGAAACACCAAAGGGTTCACCCCGTCGTCTCAAGGCTTTGGCACTTCAAATTAAAAATGACCGACTTTTGGTCTTGTGAGACAAATCTTTCATGGTGTTTTCTGCTCTCTCTTTCATTGGGCCAAAACTGCTTTTGGAGCCAAATTCAGAGGAAGGGAAACAGGTCATTGTTCTCATCTTCCGTTCTTCACTGAAGACTTTTCTCAACAATAAAGGACTTGAGAGAACTGCCTTCAAGCCAGGAATTTTCCCTCTATACCAAACTCATCCAAGTGTGCTATTTTTTTTTTTTTTTTGGGGTGGGGGGGACGGGGGTTTTGGTTCACA
>NW_017805417.1:511151-513229 GCF_001891065.2 Hippocampus comes
GAGATTTTAGCAAGCATCATGAAAGTTGCCATCTTTGATTTGCTTTCGCGGGCCACATAAAATGATGTGGCCGGCCAGATCTGGCCCCCGGGCCTAGAGTTTGACACCTGCAGTGTCGTGTTATGTCGCATTTTGACTTTGCATAGTGATTGGCCAACATTCGTTTTAATGGAGTTCCTCAGGGGTGTGTTTTGGGTCTCGTTGTTTTCTTGTTGGTTGAAACCCTTCGTGTCCCATGAAGCTGCAAAGAAAAAAAAAAAAAATCCCGGTCATTTTTCAAAATACAGACACCGTCCCAACACTGGAAGAGGCGAAGATGTTGTTGCCGTGTCTTGACCACATACAGCAATATTTTTTTCTGCATGGTGTGTACTCTGTAATTAGAGGACCAATACGCACCATCGCATGCTGGATGTGCCGCGCACTCTGTTGGCACCCTCCGCCCACACAAATGAATCATCTCTCGCTACAGCATTCAAGTTTCTATACGTGTTGATTTCTCGTGGGGATTAGCACTAGACTGCGGGATTTTCCCACACAAGTCTTTACGTTTGCCGTCAGACGCTACGCTGCAACATGCTCGTCAGCAGTTTACCTCAGCAGGATGTGTCGGCCTTGACGTTTGTAATTAGATGAACCGCAGTCTTCGATGAACGCCAGAGCCTTTTTGCTAAACATAAACAAAAACTTGAGCATATGCATTTGTGGGGACAATTTATCGGAGTTTGACGGCCGTGAAGTTTTTCCATTGGTTTTGGTTGCAGCCGCGCCATGTGACGTTTCCGGCCACAAGGTTTCAGGAGGGATTGATTTGATGCCTGAAAACTCAAATTAGACACGGCCCTAAAGGGGAAAAAAACAAACGAACATTTGAATTCTGTTGAGAACCAAAACAGCAGCACCTAAAGGCACGTTAAGACTTCTGGACGAATGGTACTCTGACCTAATGTATGAAAGATGACTTTAAAGGAGGCCTTTGTTATGGTCCGCTTTGTTAGAGTATCGAGACTGACATTGACCACTTTCACTTGATGTCAATCGTAACATTGCTTCATACGATTGCAAAAATGATGGCGATGCTCAGAGCATGCACTCGGGGGCCCCCCAGCCCCTAATCAACAAATACGACCCTCCCTCCTTCCTCGGTGGTGAGTGACTGCCGTGTGAGCGTGACCTCCTTCTCCAGTTTGTGTCGCGCTGTGGAATGCAAATGGACTTGTGGCGAAGGAGTTTTGCCCTTGGACTCATGCGAAACAAGTTGTTAAAACGTTTTAATGAGCTCATCGATTCCTTGATATTTTGCTAATTGAACCGTTGTAAAATCAATATTTTGTCTGAGTTTATATATGCTTGTGTGGAATGTTTTCTTAGTATTTTATATTTTCATTGCGATCCGCTTTATCCTCACAAGGGTCCCGGGTGGGGGTGGGAGGGCGTTGCCGGAGCCTATCCCAGCCATCTTCGGGCAGGAGGCGGAGGACACGCTGAACCAGTTGCCAGCCAATTGCAGGGCACACAGAGACGAACAACCATCCGCACTCACACTCACACCGAGGGACAATTTGGAGTGTTCAATCAGCCTGCTGTGCATGTTTCTGGAATATGGGAGGAAACCGGAGTACCCGGAGAAAACCCACGCAGGCCCGGGAAGAACATGCAAAGTCCACACACTAACCTACGACCTCTGTGCTGTGAGGTCAACGCGCTAACCACCGGACCATTGGGCCGCCTAGTATTTTATATTTAAAATATAATTATTATGATTATTCTTATATATTATGATGTTTTTAGCCAGAGTTTTGTCCTTGGGTGGTTGGAAAGGCATGATAAAGGTATCAGTAGTCAAATTCTTATTTCTTTTCTTATGATATTATCATCTCCTCGCTGGGTTTACAGAATTATCTAATGAACTCAGTGGACTCTCTCAGCGTTTTTGTGCCGGATTCACCTCCGATGGTAGTTGTCGGTTTTCCTGTCTGCCCATCCTTGTTGAACGTTCCCTCTCTTCCCCTCTCACCTCATCTGGTCTCACCCTCAACCCCCCCCCCCCCCCGCCCCCCCCCCCCCCCCTTCATTGT
>NW_017805417.1:514201-517581 GCF_001891065.2 Hippocampus comes
CCCCCCCCACACACACACACATTTCCTTTCCCACGATCTGGCGGAGGTTCTTCTACTCCAAAGCCATGCAAACCAACCTTTTCACAGACATTTTTACAGAGTTGGAAGCTTACACTCACAAGTTCTTAATAAGTTGTCCCGGGATTTATTATATAAAGGATTCGACGACAACGCTGTTTTTAATTGGTGGCCAAGCGAGATAAATGGTTTGCGAATGTAGCTCGTAAACGCTTGGACAGAAGACAGATAATGGCCCTGGCGTTTAAAGACCGCACTGAATGTTCAGCCAGTGAATGAGCTCAATGGCAGGCTGACATTTCAAAAGAAAGGAGTGGTCCTGAATCAACTGGGAAGGAAGCGCAGCCATCATTGAAAGTCTGCCTATTGGGTTCGATTCAGGGGATAACCCAACACTTGATGAACTCGTTCCCCTACTTGCATCCTAACGTCCAAGACGCATCATTTTCACTCGCCAGCATGTTCTTCGAAGCTCTTCAGTGTCACGCTCATGTAACACAACCCCCCCCACCCCTTTTTTCCGGCCCTGTCTGGTTTTTCTCCAGTCGAGGTATCATCCCATGTAGAATGGAACAGACAGAATGAGCTGAGAAGTCTCTTTTAAGTGTTTAAAATGAGCGATGGGCTGTTTTTAAAATGGTGGGCAAAGCTTGCTTGACGGCTTGAACGTCCCCCGTTATGGAACAGTCTTGCCACCATATTGGGGCACGGATACGCCGTCATTGTTGGAAAGAAGCGAATTTAATGGTCGTGCAGATCCAGAGAAAGGTACAGATGTCGTGTCGGCTTGTACGAGCTGTCAACTGAGGAATGATCATGCCGTCAAAGCGCAGGAAGCGCGAGAATCCCCCGAGTGGACGGCGGTTTGTCTCGATGGGGCACTCTAATGACCTCTCAGCCTCTTGACAGCCGTGAAATGCGGTGAGCCGCTCGGAATCACGCGGCACGCTCGTCATGCGAGGTTCGCCTCGTCACGTTGGACTTTTAGACCACAAGTGGAGACTCGGCACCTCCACGGTCAGACTGCGGTTGTCTCTGATGGACAGAAGTGCTCTGAAACACCAAAGGGTTCACCCCGTCGTCTCAAGGCTTTGGCACTTCAAATTAAAAATGACCGACTTTTGGTCTTGTGAGACAAATCTTTCATGGTGTTTCTGCTCTCTCTTTCATTGGGCCAAAACTGCTTTTGGAGCCAAATTCAGAGGAAGGGAAACAGGTCATTGTTCTCACCTTCCGTTCTTCACTGAAGACTTTTCTCAACAATAAAGGACTTGAGAGAACTGCCTTCAAGCCAGGAATTTTCCCTCTATACCAAACTCATCCAAGTGTGCTATTTTTTTTTTTTTTTGGGGTGGTGGGCAAGTGTGTTTTGTATCCAAATGAGAGAGGTGCCACAAAAACTTAGGGAACCACTGGTGGAGTACCGTTTAGTACAGGATGGTATTGGAGAGACCACATGCATGATTTTGTCCAGTGGCGCACCAAAATCCTTTCCAAATAACCATCACAATTTTGAGTGGTGTTCCGCACGCAACTGTTTTAGGTCCGGTCGAATCCTCCATGTCCCACAAACAGAAATCCACATAGACCCACTCCCAAAAATATTATGGAGACAATCCAATTGTTTGTTTGTTTTTTTTTTGAGCAAGTCTAACACATTTTCTTAAATATTCACTTCCTTTAGGTCAGGGGTGTCAAACTAATTTTTGTCGCGGGCCACATTTTAGTTACCGTTTTCCTTGGAGGGCCGTTATGAGTGAAACCATATAAAGAAGTCAAGAATAACAGTTTATTCACCTATTGTTTAAGCTACTGTAGTGAGAGGTTCGGCAACAAGAAAATGCTTACAGTGGCACTCTTGTTTATTACAAATGAGAATTTGAAATTTTGCTAGAGATTTTAGCAAGCATCATGAAAGTTGCCATCTTTGATTTGCTTTCGCGGGCCACATAAAATGATGTGGCCGGCCAGATCTGGCCCCCGGGCCTAGAGTTTGACACCTGCAGTGTCGTGTTATGTCGCATTTTGACTTTACATAGTGATTGGCCAACATTCATTTTAATGGAGTTCCTCAGGGGTGTGTTTTGGGTCTCGTTGTTTTCTCTGTTGGTTGAACCCTTCGTGTCCCATGAAGCTGCAAAGAAAAAAAAAAAAAATCCCGGTCATTTTTCAAAATACAGACACCGTCCCAACACTGGAAGAGGCGAAGATGTTGTTGCCGTGTCTTGACCACATACAGCAATATTTTTTTCTGCATGGTGTGTACTCTGTAATTAGAGGACCAATACGCACCATCGCATGCTGGATGTGCCGCGCACTCTGTAGGCACCCTCCGCCCACACAAATGAATCATCTCTCGCTACAGCATTCAAGCTTCTATACGTGTTGATTTCTCGTGGGGATTAGCACTAGACTGCGGGATTTTCCCACACAAGTCTTTACGTTTGCCGTCAGACGCTACGCTGCAACATGCTCGTCAGCAGTTTACCTCAGCAGGATGTGTCGGCCTTGACGTTTGTAATTAGATGAACCGCAGTCTTCGATGAACGCCAGAGCCTTTTTGCTAAACATAAACAAAAACTTGAGCATATGCATTTGTGGGGACAATTTATCGGAGTTTGACGGCCGTGAAGTTTTTCCATTGGTTTTGGTTGCAGCCGCGCCATGTGACGTTTCCGGCCACAAGGTTTCAGGAGGGATTGATTTGATGCCTGAAAACTCAAATTAGACACGGCCCTAAAGGGGAAAAAAACAAACGAACATTTGAATTCTGTTGAGAACCAAAACAGCAGCACCTAAAGGCACGTTAAGACTTCTGGACGAATGGTACTCTGACCTAATGTATGAAAGATGACTTTAAAGGAGGCCTTTGTTATGGTCCGCTTTGTTAGAGTATCGAGACTGACATTGACCACTTTCACTTGATGTCAATCGTAACATTGCTTCATACGATTGCAAAAATGATGGTGATGCTCAGAGCATGCACTCGGGGGCCCCCCAGCCCCTAATCAACAAATACGACCCTCCCTCCTTCCTCGGTGGTGAGTGACTGCCGTGTGAGCGTGACCTCCTTCTCCAGTTTGTGTCGCGCTGTGGAATGCAAATGGACTTGTGGCGAAGGAGTTTTGCCCTTGGACTCATGCGAAACAAGTTGTTAAAACGTTTTAATGAGCTCATCGATTCCTTGATATTTTGCTAATTGAACCGTTGTAAAATCAATATTTTGTCTGAGTTTATATATGCTTGTGTGGAATGTTTTCTTAGTATTTTATATTTTCATTGCGATCCGCTTTATCCTCACAAGGGTCCCGGGTGGGGGTGGGAGGGCGTTGCCGGAGCCTATCCCAGCCATCTTCGGGCAG
>NW_017805417.1:519358-522544 GCF_001891065.2 Hippocampus comes
CCCCCCCCCCCCCCCCCCCCCCACACACACACACATTTCCTTTCCCACGATCTGGCGGAGGTTCTTCTACTCCAAAGCCATGCAAACCAACCTTTTCACAGACATTTTTACAGAGTTGGAAGCTTACACTCACAAGTTCTTAATAAGTTGTCCCGGGATTTATTATATAAAGGATTCGACGACAACGCTGTTTTTAATTGGTGGCCAAGCGAGATAAATGGTTTGCGAATGTAGCTCGTAAACGCTTGGACAGAAGACAGATAATGGCCCTGGCGTTTAAGGACCGCACTGAATGTTCAGCCAGTGAATGAGCTCAATGGCAGGCTGACATTTCAAAAGAAAGGAGTGGTCCTGAATCAACTGGGAAGGAAGCGCAGCCATCATTGAAAGTCTGCCTATTGGGTTCGATTCAGGGGATAACCCAACACTTGATGAACTCGTTCCCCTACTTGCATCCTAACGTCCAAGACGCATCATTTTCACTCGCCAGCATGTTCTTCGAAGCTCTTCAGTGTCACGCTCATGTAACACAACCCCCCCCACCCCTTTTTTCCGGCCCTGTCTGGGTTTTCTCCCGTCGAGGCATCATCCCATGTACAATGGAACAGACAGAATGAGCTGAGAAGTCTCTTTTAAGTGTTTAAAATGAGCGATGGGCTGTTTTTAAAATGGTGGGCAAAGCTTGCTTGACGGCTTGAACGTCCCCCGTTATGGAACAGTCTTGCCACCATATTGGGGCACGGATACGCCGTCATTGTTGGAAAGAAGCGAATTTAATGGTCGTGCAGATCCAGAGAAAGGTACAGATGTCGGATTTTTTTTTCTCCCCCAATTTTAGTCCCAAGTGAGGCAGTGACACATCACGCTAAACACCCGCAATGCAGCTCAGAGCTATACGACCACAACACGCTTCACGTCATTGTCAAAAAGTGAGGACAAAGTCGACCTGGATTCAGAGGTCGTATCGGAACCGTAGTAGTAAAAACCAGATCTTCTGTTTGGGCTCTAAAACTTTCAGTGATCCAGCTCGGACCAAAACAAGCTAACAGAAGCCATTGGTTTAGCTATGTCAAGCTAAGCTAACAGCGGCCTTCACCTCTGTTTCCAAATGTTGGTCAAGTTCTATTTTTTCTTTTTGTCCTTTATAGGAAAAAATCAGTGCTGTGAGGGGCGAAAAAAAAAAGAGCTAATTTTAACCTTCACGCTTTGAGGAAGCTACAAAGTATTTCTTTGCTAACTAGCCAACTCCCATTTGGCTCTTTAACCACAACTCAAAAACGGTTAATTGATTTACACTGGAAAGAGCTTATCTGATAAAAGCTTGAAGGATTTCATTATTTTGACGCCTGAGTTCCCCGTGTAACAGGCGTGATATTTCGATTAATGGATGCTGAGCTAACAGTTGCTTTCACAGGTCCACATCTCAATAAGTAGGTCATCTAATTTATTTAGATTTTTGCAAACTAGCGATCTCGCATTTTTGATTAATTTACCGGGGAAACCGCTAATAAGACAAAAGCAATGTACAAGCTTGTAGATAGGCCCGACATGTTATTATTCTGACGCCTCGGTTCAGCTGTGGTACATGTGCAGTAACTGGGCTAACGGATGCTAAGCTAACATACTCATCCCAGTAAGTAGGTCACCCAATGATTTTGTAAAAGATAGACAATGTGCCGGAGGCGAACCCTATGAAGGTTTTGTATTTGAGCCGCTTTGAGGAAGATCCTGACATGCTACTGTAATTAACACCCAAACCCACGTATGTCACACAATAATTTGAGAAAGGATGAGCCCATATTCATTCACATCGATCAAAAGAAGCTAACGGGAGCAGCTCCTGACATTTCATCATTTTAAATCTCCACAAAATAGACAAGCTAACTGTGGCCTATTTGGCATGCTTCCACCTGTGTTTCGGAATGTAGGTCACCGAAAGAGTGTCACTCTTGTTTATTACAAATGAGAATTTGACATTTTGCTCGAGATTTTAGCAAGCATCATGAAAGTTGCCATCTTTGATTTGCATGATTTCACCCCCTGCTAACAGGAAGATCCTAACATGATAATTAACTGGCTAGCTCCCTTTGTGCTCTCCACCTAACAAGCTAAATCCTGTCTTGGAAATACATGCCTTGTTTCCTGTTAGGCTGAGGGGGGAAAAAAAGACTATTAGCAGGGTAGGAAGAAACAAGTGACTAATATATGACTTCGTGGAAAAACCTGGGGGCCTGAGAAGCATGCGTTAGCATCACGTTATTTTGCAGCCGGTGCCGAGCTCTGCATTTGCATGGGAGTGGAACCTTAACATATGTGCAAATCTCTGATTTGACCAAAGCTGGCACAAATGAGCTCGTCACTCGACCATAAGGTACCGCAGACTATGCAAATACTGTAATACTTTAGCTAATTACAATTACACTTGCAAAAACATTCAAATTCCAATCGGGGCTTGTAGTGCGTCTGCTTGGTCGATTACATAACCCGGAAGCCTTGGATTTGCTAAAAGAACTGTACAGGGAGCCAGTGAAGGAATGCCACAGGAGGAGTGATGTGCTCCCTCCGACGAGTACCAATCAAGAGGCGAGCAGCAGTATTCTGGACCAACTGGAGACGCTTCATGGAGGATCGGCTGACTCCAACGTCAAGTGCATTACACCAATCCCAAATTTGCAATTGACGAAAGACAGATAAGAGGCACCAAGGGCTAAGAGATGTGCGCTTTGTGGGTTTTTTTTTTTCCAAAAGTTGATCATTGATCATCATCATCGTTACGTGGCATGAATGTTCTGCCAGAGTCAGGCGTGGGTGCGCCACGACGTTGCGTGCGTCCTTGTTTAGATTCTGGGCCAAATTGTTCGCATTCTGCCTGAGTTTTTGCTGTGATGTGATGATTTGACTTTATTTTTTATTTTTTCTTGCTTTCACCTTACATGACACACACACACACGCACACGCAGAATAATCCCTGTGTGTGTGTTTTCCTACACTGTGGTCACAGCAGGAGCTGACCACAAAGCAGCGTCGCCCCCACTAAATCAGACGGACTTTGTGGGCCTCCTCATTAATCTCACCATGCCGTTCATCGAAAGCATCACACACACACACACACACACACACACACACACACACACACACACACACACACACACACACACACACACACACACACACACACACACACAC
>NW_017805417.1:523724-527770 GCF_001891065.2 Hippocampus comes
CCCCCCCCCCCCCCCCCCCCCCACACACACACACATTTCCTTTCCCACGATCTGGCGGAGGTTCTTCTACTCCAAAGCCATGCAAACCAACCTTTTCACAGACATTTTTACAGAGTTGGAAGCTTACACTCACAAGTTCTTAATAAGTTGTCCCGGGATTTATTATATAAAGGATTCGACGACAACGCTGTTTTTAATTGGTGGCCAAGCGAGATAAATGGTTTGCGAATGTAGCTCGTAAACGCTTGGACAGAAGACAGATAATGGCCCTGGCGTTTAAGGACCGCACTGAATGTTCAGCCAGTGAATGAGCTCAATGGCAGGCTGACATTTCAAAAGAAAGGAGTGGTCCTGAATCAACTGGGAAGGAAGCGCAGCCATCATTGAAAGTCTGCCTATTGGGTTCGATTCAGGGGATAACCCAACACTTGATGAACTCGTTCCCCTACTTGCATCCTAACGTCCAAGACGCATCATTTTCACTCGCCAGCATGTTCTTCGAAGCTCTTCAGTGTCACGCTCATGTAACACAACCCCCCCCACCCCTTTTTTCCGGCCCTGTCTGGGTTTTCTCCCGTCGAGGCATCATCCCATGTACAATGGAACAGACAGAATGAGCTGAGAAGTCTCTTTTAAGTGTTTAAAATGAGCGATGGGCTGTTTTTAAAATGGTGGGCAAAGCTTGCTTGACGGCTTGAACGTCCCCCGTTATGGAACAGTCTTGCCACCATATTGGGGCACAGATACGCCGTCATTGTTGGAAAGAAGCGAATTTAATGGTCGTGCAGATCCAGAGAAAGGTACAGATGTCGGATTTTTTTTTCTCCCCCAATTTTAGTCCCAAGTGAGGCAGTGACACATCACGCTAAACACCCGCAATGCAGCTCAGAGCTATACGACCACAACACGCTTCACGTCATTGTCAAAAAGTGAGGACAAAGTCGACCTGGATTCAGAGGTCGTATCGGAACCGTAGTAGTAAAAACCAGATCTTCTGTTTGGGCTCTAAAACTTTCAGTGATCCAGCTCGGACCAAAACAAGCTAACAGAAGCCATTGGTTTAGCTATGTCAAGCTAAGCTAACAGCGGCCTTCACCTCTGTTTCCAAATGTTGGTCAAGTTCTATTTTTTCTTTTTGTCCTTTATAGGAAAAAATCAGTGCTGTGAGGGGCGAAAAAAAAAAGAGCTAATTTTAACCTTCACGCTTTGAGGAAGCTACAAAGTATTTCTTTGCTAACTAGCCAACTCCCATTTGGCTCTTTAACCACAACTCAAAAACGGTTAATTGATTTACACTGGAAAGAGCTTATCTGATAAAAGCTTGAAGGATTTCATTATTTTGACGCCTGAGTTCCCCGTGTAACAGGCGTGATATTTCGATTAATGGATGCTGAGCTAACAGTTGCTTTCACAGGTCCACATCTCAATAAGTAGGTCATCTAATTTATTTAGATTTTTGCAAACTAGCGATCTCGCATTTTTGATTAATTTACCGGGGAAACCGCTAATAAGACAAAAGCAATGTACAAGCTTGTAGATAGGCCCGACATGTTATTATTCTGACGCCTCGGTTCAGCTGTGGTACATGTGCAGTAACTGGGCTAACGGATGCTAAGCTAACATACTCATCCCAGTAAGTAGGTCACCCAATGATTTTGTAAAAGATAGACAATGTGCCGGAGGCGAACCCTATGAAGGTTTTGTATTTGAGCCGCTTTGAGGAAGATCCTGACATGCTACTGTAATTAACACCCAAACCCACGTATGTCACACAATAATTTGAGAAAGGATGAGCCCATATTCATTCACATCGATCAAAAGAAGCTAACGGGAGCAGCTCCTGACATTTCATCATTTTAAATCTCCACAAAATAGACAAGCTAACTGTGGCCTATTTGGCATGCTTCCACCTGTGTTTCGGAATGTAGGTCACCGAAAGGTTTTTGGTAGCTGATGGGAAAATACTGCTGCTGTACTGGAAGGAAGAACGAAATAACAATATTTTTTTTGGGGGGTGGGGCTGTATTTCATATGATTTCACCCCCTGCTAACAGGAAGATCCTAACATGATAATTAACTGGCTAGCTCCCTTTGTGCTCTCCACCTAACAAGCTAAATCCTGTCTTGGAAATACATGCCTTGTTTCCTGTTAGGCTGAGGGGGGAAAAAAAGACTATTAGCAGGGTAGGAAGAAACAAGTGACTAATATATGACTGCGTGGAAAAACCTGGGGGCCTGAGAAGCATGCATTAGCATCACGTTATTTTGCAGCCGGTGCCGAGCTCTGCATTTGCATGGGAGTGGAACCTTAACATATGTGCAAATCTCTGATTTGACCAAAGCTGGCACAAATGAGCTCGTCACTCGACCATAAGGTACCGCAGACTATGCAAATACTGTAATACTTTAGCTAATTACAATTACACTTGCAAAAACATTCAAATTCCAATCGGGGCTTGTAGTGCGTCTGCTTGGTCGATTACATAACCCGGAAGCCTTGGATTTGCTAAAAGAACTGTACAGGGAGCCAGTGAAGGAATGCCACAGGAGGAGTGATGTGCTCCCTCCGACGAGTACCAATCAAGAGGCGAGCAGCAGTATTCTGGACCAACTGGAGACGCTTCATGGAGGATCGGCTGACTCCAACGTCAAGTGCATTACACCAATCCCAAATTTGCAATTGACGAAAGACAGATAAGAGGCACCAAGGGCTAAGAGATGTGCGCTTTGTGGGTTTTTTTTTTTCCAAAAGTTGATCATTGATCATCATCATCGTTACGTGGCATGAATGTTCTGCCAGAGTCAGGCGTGGGTGCGCCACGACGTTGCGTGCGTCCTTGTTTAGATTCTGGGCCAAATTGTTCGCATTCTGCCTGAGTTTTTGCTGTGATGTGATGATTTGACTTTATTTTTTATTTTTTCTTGCTTTCACCTTACATGACACACACACACACGCACACGCAGAATAATCCCTGTGTGTGTGTTTTCCTACACTGTGGTCACAGCAGGAGCTGACCACAAAGCAGCGTCGCCCCCACTAAATCAGACGGACTTTGTGGGCCTCCTCATTAATCTCACCATGCCGTTCATCGAAAGCATCACACACACACACACACACACACACACACACACACACACACACACACACACACACACACACACACACACACACACACACACACACACACACACTCATTATCTCAGTGCTTTGAGTTGTTTTTCTCAACAACACAACTAAACGTTAGTTAGGCAGTAACCCAAATTCTACAGACAAACTGTAAACTTTTTATTTTTGTGAGTGTGTGTGTGTGTGTGTGTGTGTGTGGGAAACCGGAGTACCCGGAGAAAACCCACGCAGGCCCGGGAAGAACATGCAAAGTCCACACACTAACCTACGACCTCTGTGCTGTGAGGTCAACGCGCTAACCACCGGACCATTGGGCCGCCTAGTATTTTATATTTAAAATATAATTATTATGATTATTCTTATATATTATGATGTTTTTAGCCAGAGTTTTGTCCTTGGGTGGTTGGAAAGGCATGATAAAGGTATCAGTAGTCAAATTCTTATTTCTTTTCTTATGATATTATCATCTCCTCGCTGGGTTTACAGAATTATCTAATGAACTCAGTGGACTCTCTCAGCGTTTTTGTGCCGGATTCACCTCCGATGGTAGTTGTCGGTTTTCCTGTCTGCCCACCTTGCCGAAGTACCCAGGGTGGCTGAGAAAGCCAGAGTTTTGTCCTTGGGTGGTTGGAAAGGCATGATAAAGGTATCAGTAGTCAAATTCTTATTTCTTTTCTTATGATATTATCATCTCCTCGCTGGGTTTACAGAATTATCTAATGAACTCAGTGGACTCTCTCAGCGTTTTTGTGCCGGATTCACCTCCGATGGTAGTTGTCGGTTTTCCTGTCTGCCCATCCTTGTTGAACGTTCCCTCTCTTCCCCTCTCACCTCATCTGGTCTCACCCTCAACCCCCCCCCCCCCCGTCCCTCCCCCCCCCCTTTAACTTGAGCAGTTCCCGAGACAAATAAGCACCAG
>NW_017805417.1:531520-559737 GCF_001891065.2 Hippocampus comes
TGTGTGTGTGTGTGTGTGTGTGTGTGTGTGTGTGTGTGTGTGTGTGTGGGGGAGGGGAAAATGCTTTTAAAAAAAAAAATCAAGCCTTCTAGGGTCGAAACACAAAGCAATCAAATGAAGAACAGGAAGTACCCGTGTCTGGGCCATTGTTTAGAAACATTCTAAAATGGTCTCGAACATTTTTCACTTTTTACGCTGTCCCCTTTGTTGTCTCTTCATCACGTGCCCTCCTCCAACTTCAACTTTTTTTTTTCTTTCTTTTTAATCTTCTCCCTCTCTCATCTCACATAACATCACTCAGCTTTGCGCTCTTCTCGCCTCACCTTTCTTTGCCTTCCGGCCCTCTCGCTTCTTCCTCCTTCTGTCATCTTCTACATCCTGTCATCTCCTTCTTTTATCTCCTGCTGAGGGCCCCAACGCCTCCCGAATGAGAACCTACATGCAACGTCTTGTGGCCCCCAATGATGGGTGTGGAGATGTTCATGCGTGTGTGTATGTGTTAGCTTCCACGAATACTGACGGTGAGGTGTTTGGAATTTGGCAGTGTGGTGCAGGGTTGACTTGTAAGGGGCCAGCGGGTGGGGGGGGGGGGCTCGCGCAAGCCCCCTGACCCGGGTCACAACACCGTTCACGTTTAACCATTTGACCAGGTGACATCATCACGAAAAATAAAAACAGTTCTTTCAACAGCTTTGGGCTCACTGCTCCTAGAATTGCCAGTCTGGACAACATCACGACAACAATCAAATGCTTATGTTTTTCATTTCAAAAAACTCTTGACAGAGGTAATATGTCATCCAAACCATATTTTCTGAACTTTTCGCTTCCTGGAGCTGAAGTGTCCTTTCGACCACGTAGTGTTGAATATAGCGTAGTGTGTGTGAAAAATACTTGACTTTTCACATTCCCTCTCCATTATCCATTATGAGTAACAATTTTGAGTGGAGTTCCTCAGGGAAGTGTTTTAAGTCCTCTTGTTCTGCTCGCTATTTTCCAAGCAGACACAAGGACAAAATACTGCGATGTTTCACATCGATGTCTGTTGCGATACAGAATGATTTTGGACGATTTTGCACATTACATTTGAACTTGACGCTTACTAGGTTCTTTCTATGGGTAAAATCACAAAAAAAAAAAAAAAAAAAATGACTGCCAAAATTGCTGAAATCAATTTTGGAAATGACTTGTTTTTTAGGGGACGGTCCGTTTTATGCAAATGTAGTCTTGCTACCATGATGACTGGGGCGGAGCTAGGGGATGTGACTTTTCTGACACACCCAGTGAACATTGTCCCTTGTAAAAAGTGAGCACCAAATCTACGACCATTTTTTTTTTTTTGGGTGGTATTTTCGGGGATCATCCAGAGCAGGAGATGTTCACCCCTTCTGCATCCAGACTGAAAATGAATCGTCCCCACCGGCTAATTCCACCGGTTGTTTATTGTCACACCGTGCTGTCTGTTGTCACTGACCTGACGACGGCGCTCTCTCTGTCCTCGCTTCGCAGGCCTTCGGCAACGCCAAGACGGCCCACAACAACAACTCCAGCCGCTTCGGCAAGTTCATTCAGGTCAACTACCAAGCCAGTGGCACTGTTCGAGGGTAAGCCCCGACTTTGAATCGACTCGAGTATGAGACTCAAAATAACGACAAATCAAAATATTCAAAAGGAAAAAACAAGTCTGCAATTCTTAAAAATTGATGCGTGTGTGTGTGTGTGTGTGTGTGTGTGTGTGTGTGTGTGTGTGTGTGTGTGTGTGTGTGTGTGTGTGTGTGTGTGTGTGGTTTCAGGGCCTACGTGGAGAAGTACCTGTTGGAGAAATCTCGTCTGGTCTACCAGGAGCACAACGAAAGGTAAGAGGCGGTGATTACACGAGTCCCTTCGGCACGCCCCTTCGGCACGCCCCTTTTTGACTCGAGCGAAATAACCGCAAGTGGGCCTGATTACCATCCTGGCGCTGCTTGTCGACGTGTTTGTTCAAGTGGCCGCTGACGCGCTTGCTGACCGGCGGTGTGTCATGTGTAGGAACTACCACGTTTTTTACTACCTGCTGGCTGGAGCCAGCGAGGATGAGAGGAAGTCGTTCCACCTGCTCCAACCTGAGGAATACCACTACCTCAACCAGGTCAGCACGCATGCGCCTTCCTGACGCACTCGGCCCCTTTGACTTCCACTTTGCTTTCCTTCTTGGTGAATAGGATCATCCGTTTTGCCTTCTCTCCTCCCCCCTCTCCTTTGCCTTCTTTGCTAGCGCCTTCCTTCCCTCCTTCCTTCCTTCCCTCTTGTCTTCCTTCCCTCCCTCTTGTATCTCTCCTGCCTTCCTCCCTCGAACTTCCTTCCTTCCTTCCAACCTTCCCTCTTGTCTTCTCTCCTGCCTCCCTTCCTCGACCTTCTTTACTTCCTTCCTTCCTTCCTTCCTTCCTTCCTTCCTTCCTTCCTTCCTTCCTTCCTTGTTAGCTCTTCTCTTTCCCCCTCTTCCCTCTTTCATCTTTGCTTTTTTTCTTTTCCCCCTTCCTTACTTTTCCCTTACTCACGCCTTCTTTAACATCCCCGCAGCAGGGCTTCTTTTCGAAGCCGTCGCTTTGCTTTTTCCATCAATCCCGTCTGACTTCCCTTTCTTCTTTCCTTCCCCCGTTCCTTCTTGGCTTCTCTCCTCCCCCTTTGACCTTCTTTGCTTTCTTCCTTTCTTCCCTCCTCCCTACATTTTTTTTGTCCCATCCCATTTACCTGCTTTCCTTTGTCCTTGACTTCAACCATTTTCCCCTCCTCATTCCCACTGTCTCCCTTTCTATCTTCTGTACTTCCCCCTCGCCCATTTACCTCTTCTCACTTCATCCTTCTCTTATTCTCTTCTCTCTCTGTCCTCTCTTCCCTCCACATTGATGACATCCCTCCTTCTTTCTTTCCCTCTCTTCAGTCCTTTTTTCTTCCATTCTGGCATACTTGTTTTTTCCAGCTCCTCTCTTGTTTTCCGTCTTTCATTCTTCCTGTCCTCCCTCCGTTATTTTTGCTCTTCCTTGTCTTCTCCATCTTTTTCTGCCCACTATCTAGTCCCCCTTCCTTCCTTCCTCGTGCCCACCCGGCGAGTCCATTCCATTTCACATTGATTTATGTACTTATTCATGTTTACTCAATTGGAGCACCTTGCTGCAATCTGTGGCGTCGGTTGCATCAGCGGACTCCTTCCGAGCCCTCCCCGGCGTGGTTGTGCGCGCGCGTGCCACATTCCCTCTTAGCTTGCCCGCACACAGGGAGCGCCCCACAAAGACAAACGTCTGTTCGTCATTTCGGGTTTCTACCAAGACAAGTATCACTTCCCCTCATCCCACGTCACCTTGCGAATCCTCACATGTGCCTTCCGCATCTTCCCAATTGCGTCTTGTTACTATGAGGTGCTGTTTCCATGGTAACAGAACGACTCGCGCCGTTCAGCTCGCGTGCCGAGGCCGCTGGCAGTCGACTATGTTTGTGCGCCTGTGTGTTTGTCGCGCACGCACGCACATGCACACACGTTCATCCATATTTAGCATTTTCCTCCAGATTTGGTTGCCAGCGTGTTGGTGTACGTCCCTCTCTGTCCATCTGTCTCAGGGTTCCATCTCAAATATGCCTTTCGCTACATTTTCATATACTTTTACTCGCAGTTGATTCATTCCCACCATTTTTTTTTTTATCTCATTGTGATAAAACTAAGCCGGTGACATTGCACACCATTGTTGGAATTTGATTCCCGCGCAAGCTCTAAAGTGCAGCATCTGCCATGAACTTCTTACCTGGCCGCAAATGTTTTTCTTCTTTTTTGATGTTACTTATTCCAGAAGGATGAGTTTCATCATTTTTATTTTCGTCACATCTCGCTCGTTGAAGGCTCGCCATCGATTTGTGCCAGTCTGCTGTTTTCATATTGACCCGGCGAGTCGTGTTGTCGTGTGTGCGGTTGAGACCCCGCTAACGCACTGTGCCTCACTTGCAGATGACAAAGAAATCGCACAAACTCCGCTGGGACAATTGCTATGAGAGCGAGCTGGTCAGTATATCACGCCTGTGTGTACGCGTGCGCACGGAGGTGTGGGTGTGTGGTCCCGGCCCGATCTCAGCCGCTCGCGCCCCGTACGGCGCTGCCGCCCCCTTTTGATGGGATATCCTAACCCTTACAAACTGTTCATTCGTTTTCATGCGCACGTCACAGAATACGTTTCGGCTTCGTTTTGAACCAGGCCAAGAATATCCAAATTTATCCAGAACGTTTTGTAAGGGTTAATAAAGCGAGAGATATAATCTCAAAGATGTTGTTTGTCACCTCTGATTTGCATGCGCAATAAGGAAACCCCCCACGAATCCCTCGAAAGCCACTTGAAGTGCTGTCCCGACCGGAAACCGCCGTCTTAAAGTGGGGGAGGGTTCAGGACTTTGTGGATCAACACTGCACACAATATGTTCGATTTTGTCCCGTTTCTCAATGACATTCTCTTTCTTTTTGGTGGGTTCCTGTCCTGAACCTTCTTCCTTGCTTGAGTCCATTTGCTGTGCAAGATCTTTCCATTCGCTTCAATAATTTTGCTCTTTGGATCGTGTCACCCCTTCTTGTCACTTCTTTCATTTTAATTCAACGGTGACATTTATTGCTCTTTGCGTAAATGTACACAAAAAGAGCTCATCTCAAAGAGCAAACCTTGTTTGGATGCGTTTGGTTGTGGGCCGCCTCAGTCTGACGCGCGTTTCACTGTTTTTGTGCTCTTGTTTTGAATGTCCGTGCTGTTAGCTTGAGTGGAATGTGTCGGCAGGGTGCGATGCATTATTATCATTTTTTTAATTGAGCTTTTGTTGTTGTTGTTGTCGGTGCTGTCATGTGGGCGCGTTCATTTGAGCGCCAGTCATGATTAAGGCGAAGTAAAGTTTCCACCAAGCTGTCCAGCCCAACTTTTGAAGGGTACAGTAAATCCTGAAGTGGTTTGTGTGTGAAGGCAGCATGGTGACACAGAGCGGAAGTGCGGTGTTTCCCAACCTTTAGTCAGCCAAAGCACGTATTTTACATTTTGAAAAAAAAAAAAAAAAAAAAGCTCACTGCACACCAACAAACAAAATATTGAATTCTTCAGCCCGCCATTACATCTTGGTCATTTGCTCTCAAGTGATACAGAACGGTTCTGGAGGTACGTTGATTTTGGACGACATGCTGTCGAAATTCAGACATAGTTAAGATGACCATTGGGGGAATCAATTGACTATTCTATTGATCCGAATAACTGGCACGGGAGTTTTTTTTTTTTTTCTCATGCTGAAATGGATAGCGTGTTTCAGAGTTTTAGCTAGCAGGCTAATTATTGTACTTGGCTCAATGATTCCAAGACAACCAAGCTATAAATAAAAATAGCCCGATGATGTCACTTTGGTTCCCAGTTTGTTCATAAATTTAGTTAAGAGATGGAGAGCGGGGAGAAAATGTTTTACAAAACAATCCATATTTATTAATATATCGCTTTCACAACGGCTGCAGCTGTAACAAAGCGCTTTACAGAACAGTTAACATGAAATAACAAAATAATATAACTCAAAACGTAAGTCACGGAGAGTCGTGCAATCTTTACCACTTTCCCTGCATACGTTTTGGTATCGATCTTGCCTCGTCCGAGCAGCCTAACCTCAAAACGTTCAGCATCGAATGCTAACGTGTAGCCACTTAGCACCCGATCAAGGTTGGGAAGCGGCTCGCTCAGCAGTCCCATTCAACGTCTGGCAGTCAAATGTGGAAGTGAGCATTCTCAGGCCGCCATTCAACCCCCTGCTCTGTTCTTTTTCTTCCCTTGTTGTTGAGAATCCGTTTCAACCAAAGTAAATGTCAGCGCTTGGTGGAAACTGAGCCGATGACGATGGCGAACCCGACTTTGCAACGTCAGCGGCGTAATGCAGCAAACTCAACCAAGTCTTTGTTTTCCAATCTGTCAAAAATAAACCCGCCGTTTCCTCATCGTGCCTTGACTTGACTGCAGTTTGTTTGTCCAATGATCTTGTTGACCAGAGTATTGGCAAACAAACATGAACGTGAATGTATCGCATTGTGTTGTTTGGCACCGCCGTCCGAGTGCAGCCTGCGCTTTGAAAAGTGGCTCGATTGTTCTCCGAGAGGAAACAATGTGGGGAAGAAGGAGTTTTGGGATGTGAAGAGCGGGCTGCTTGTGTTTTCTTGAGCTAGCCCATGACTCTGCTTTGCGATGATCACATTTTTAAATGTTCTTCATTTCTTAAGTCAAGAATTGAAAAATGTTTTTTTCTTTACTCGATTTGAGCCACTCCCGAGTCGTCATGTTGGGATGCCGTTCTTAATTTTATTTAATTTTTTAAATTAAGCTAATCAAGTCAGTTTGGCTGCGCTTGTATTTTCTTCGCAATGCATTGCTGAGGTATCGTATCGAGGCTCCCTAATCAGCGGATACTTGAAAACAAATGAGTGCAGTGGGTGCAAAAAATTGCGATCCTGTATTATTTTGCCGAGCAAAAAAGCCCTTTCTCTCTCTTTGTTTCTCTCTTTGTTGTGTTTATAGTTTGAGGTGTCACAAAAGCAACAAAGGTGTTGTGAGTTGCAAAAGAACACAACAAAAGTAAAAGCTTGATGGGAACTTTTTGGGGATGGAAGAAGAAGGGAGTCATATTGTCACATTCCACCGCTAAACATTCTTCATTGCCACACAGGTGCAAAAAAAAAACAAAAACGAGTTTTGGACTAAGTGTCTAAAATTGAAACTAAAAAAAAAATGGGTGCAAATGTTAGGTGTGGGTATGTTTATTTCAGTTGTTTACGCTGCCGCCTGGGGATCCAGCAGGCCTTCTTTGTTGATATCATCTTGAAGATATTGTCTAACGTGGCGTGTGGATCAGGGGGAACAAAAAAAAAAATAGGAAAAAAAAAAAACGATCACGTCTTCCTGTCTTCCGGTGTGTGTTTGCGATACCAGCAGGACTGCTTCAGCGTGGAGGGCGAGGACTTGAAACACGACTTTGAGCGTCTGCAGCTGGCGATGGAGATGGTCGGCTTCCTTCCCGCTACGCGCAAACAGTAAGGCCGAGCGAGCGAGAGCGCCTTGACGCGTGCGGTTTTGGAATACTTAGCCGGGAGCCGCAGCGTGATTGTGTGCTGCCGCTGGCTACGGGATGCCAGAGTGAAGTGAATCTGCAGATATTTAGCCTACAAAACATTTTTGTGGCCGCGTATTACCAGCTCAGCACATTGCGGTTGCCGCCATGGCGACTGGATGGAGGATGAGAGCAGTCAATCACGTGTTCGCTCGTTCGTCGTTGGCCTCCGTTGCGTCTCTGCAGCTGCGAAGTATAACCGGACTCAATGTCAGATTTTGGCCCGTGTTGCGCAACCAATCTTCTTCTTTGTCTATTGGCGGCTAAATGTTGCAAAAGACACTGCGGGGGGCGCGGCACAATCTTTTTAATTTGAGGGCGACCTACCGAACCATCAAAGGACGCGAGGGCCACTTTGACACGTCGCTAACTTCCACTAAACCCGCTGAAACCAATCCGTCAAGGAATTGTTTATTGTTGTTGCGTAGCTGGTATCAAATCAAAGGATTTTCAAAAGAACTCTAAAATGAGCCTGCTAAGGGATGCCAGAGTTGGAGTTCTGCGCTCCCTCTTACGAGCACCAGTCGAGAGGCGAGCAGCGGCATTCTGGACCAACTGGAGACACTTCATGGAGGATTAGCTGACTCCAAAATCAAGTGCGTTACGGGAATCCAGCCGAGATGTGACGAAAGCGTGAATGACTGTAGCAAATTGCTCTTGAGAAAGGAGAGGCCCGACTCGTACTGAGTAACTGGTTAAGTAACTTCTGATGAATTTATCATTTAAACTGCGGCACAAACATCCAATGGACATACGTAGTACAGTACAGCACCGACATCGCCAGCGTGACAAGTGAAAGACGGGCAAGTTCATTGATTGATTTTCCCAACAACAAACAATAAACCAATAATTAGCAAAACAAAGGCTAGCCTGCTAGCTAACACCAGCTCAATAAGATGTCAAAACAGCGCAGCTGAGCCACTCATCCAAGTAACAAAATAAAAAAAAAATCTTTTATTCTGTTGAGCTGGTGTTAGCTAGCAGGCTAGCCTTTGTTTCGCTAAATTATTCAAACTCAATGACGGAGGTTTGGTTCCCCGTCTGCAGCTCCTACGTCTTGTGATCTTCCCCGTTCACTTATTTACGACAGTCACTAAATTTATTGTACTCATCCGTAGCTTCCCAATGAATTATTGTTTCAATACGAGTCTCTTCTCTCTCTCTCCCTCCCCCGCCAGGATTTTCTCGCTGTTGTCGGCCATACTCCACCTGGGCAACATCCGTTACAAGAAGAAGACCTACAGGGACGACTCCATCGACATCTGCAACCCCGAGGTCCTTCCCATCGTCTCGGAGCTGCTGGAGGTGAGCGTGTTTTAATTGCTTGCAGCGTTCTTGCTACAGCGCGGTGGTACCGACTCAAAAGATTTGAAGCCTTCTTGGGATACGTCTCAAGGGAATAACGCTGCACACGTTTGGATTTTTGTGACACTTTTTTTTTTTCCCCCCTGAAAAGTGACAATGACTGTGAAGTCTTTTAGTCCAGGTGCAAATCGCGTGTGATCCTAAAGCTAATGTTATGTACGTAATGTTAAGACTAAAGCTAATGTTTTTCAGTCTGGTGTGTGTTATGTGACATCACATTCCAGGGCTGTACCACAGTGTTTTTTTTTTCTTCCTTCTGAAGACTTTTTTTTTTTTGCGGGGGCAGGGGTTGGCTGCTTTTTTTTTTTTTTTTTTCCCCCCCCCCAAGTTATCCCGTGATGTATGGCCCACCCATGAGGCATAATAACCACACAAATGTGTGTGACTTGAAAAAAAAAAGAAGAAAAAATGTCCGCCTGTGTGTCTCTTCGGACAAGGCCGGCTTGTGGTGACGGTAGAAGCGAAGAGGTGCTTGACAACAGCCAAGCTTGAAACCCTACTTTTAAACCTTCATCAAATTTTGTCGCTTCCCGGTGGCTCCATGAGGCGGTTGTGTTTGTTGCGGCTCTGCGCAAACAATGTCAGAAGTGTTCCGGAGGTTTCTGTCAACGGGCCAGGGGAGATGTTTTGATTTCGTGAATGCCACAACTGGAAAAGTGGCTTGGGAGTCTGCCAACATTCACTTGAAACCCTAATTTGGGTTTCTAACCCTAACCCAAGCTTAAAACCATCACCCTTGTTTGAAACCTTAACCCAGGATTGAAACCCTACTCTCAAACTGGCTTGGGAGTCTGCCAACATTCACTTGAAACCCTAATTTGGGTTTCTAACCCTAACCCAAGCTTAAAACCATCACCCTTGTTTGAAACCTTAACCCAGGATTGAAACCCTACTCTCAAACCCTAACCCCGGATTGAATCACCAACCCGCCTTGACGCCATGTCACCCTTGTATGAAATCGAAACCCAAGATTGAAATCATTGCTTGAAACCTTAACCCTACTTGAAACCTTGTTTTGAAACCCCAAGCCTTTTGTTTTTGAAAGCTTAATATGAAAGCCTCATAAGACCTTCCTTGAATTCCTAATTTGAAACCTGAACTTGGCCTTGAAACTGGACATGACAACTCTCGCCCTTGGGTGAAACCCGGACTTGAAATCCGAATCGTGGAACATTGACACTATGATTATTTTTGAAAAGCCACACATACCCTGACATATTTTAAAGTGATTACGAACTATGGCGATGCCACTGATTTTGTTGCATTTTATTTATTTATTTATTCATTTTTTGACACATGTTTAGCAAAATCAAAGAAGTACAATTACGAACTTAGAACAAAAGAACATTGGAGCCGGACTTGAATGTAAGCTGCCCTTGGATCCGTTTTGACAAGCGCGTGTTTATTAAGGGATTAGCCCTGTGATCTGCGCTACCAAGCAACTAATGCATTGCAAATATCAACCAATTGCATTGCAGCATCCAGAGTGGTCTTTGCTCCTTGCGCAAGGATTAGCCCGCAGTGTGAAATGAAGTCTGATAATGCCCTCACACACACACACACACACACACACACACACACACACACACACACACACACACACACACACACACACACACACACACACCCACAGGGTCTCGAAAAAATCCACCGGCGGCCGTGTCATCCATGGCTGGTCCTCCGCCAAGTTTGGTCTGCGGTTCAGTGGGAGCATGCCAGGAATACTCCAGCCGGAAAGCGGCAAGGAGGTTCCTTGCTTAGTTCGGGATGAGTAACTGTGGGGCTTCGCGACGACCGGCTGAATTAGTAACATACCAAGAGAAAACAAACAAAAACAATGATGACGGAAAAGGTTTTGCTAATCTCAAACCTTCATTTTACCCGTTGCAAATACGGTTGAACTCCGCATACTTGTGGTTCAGAACCCATGGACTCACCTACTCACAGATTTAAATTTAATTTTTTTTTTTGTCAATGCAATAATAACAGTAGATTGTATTGAATCGATTGCCATCTCCTTTACCCCACTGCACAGGACACCACTATGTTGAAATCCTAAAGCCTTAATTTGAAACCTTAACTCTTGTCACGTAACGCGCAGTCAAGCCCCGTTTTGTTTTTGTCACCCCCTGTAGGTGAAAGAGGAGATGTTGCTGGAGGCGCTGACCACCAGGAAGACGGTGACCGTCGGGGAGAGGCTCATCGTGCCCTACAAACTTGCAGAGGTGACACATACGGACACATATCAAAATTCTCGTTTTACTGCTTTAGTCACCTGCAAGACACACAATCCAGCCCAAAATAATGGATGCTGGCACATTGTGATGCATACGTTTCTGCACAACATTGTAAAATTATGACAAGGGAACTGGGAATAATTTTTCACAGGTTATTAAATAAAAAAAAAAAAACTTTTCTGTGTTGATATCACAGTTTTTGGCATTGACAACAAACTAAACCTACGGGCTCCGTATAAAGCTCATGGAAATTGTTTAAGAAATGAGCAAGTTATGACTGAATTTCGACGTCAGCCCATTGCCTTTGCCGCGAACATTGTCGCCCCCAACATGGCCGCCGCGTAGGCATGTCAGTTACCCAGGCTGCTACGTCACGCCATGCTAGCTAACGGACAAACAAATGGCACGCTGCAATTTTTGTTATTGGAATGCGATTTCTCTTCATGACCTTTGAGACACGATGAAATTTATTCCCCCCTGCCCCAGAGTCCAAATTGGTACGATCCGGCTATCTTAATTAGCCTGCTAGCTGACAAACATTTGGTTAAGTGCGACCCATTTTCTCCTCTTGCACTTTGACCCTCCATGAGTGCCATTCTGTACGTGACAGAAAGTCATCCAGTCTCTCTTGACTGATCTTAATCGCAATCTGAAGAGACTTGATGGCGTTGGTGTGTCGCGACTGAAGCACAACGCCGCCTCGCACCCGATGACAACCTGTTGTTTTGTGACAAAGCGCGTCAAGCGTTGATTGTATTCGTGCGCTTCCTCACGCTTGTCAGGGGGGGAGTTTTTCATTGTGGCCCGACCCGCACGCGCAAACTCTTCTACTCCCCCCCTGCGACTTCCCGTTTCCTGTCGTGCCAAGCAGGCGTCTTTGTGGACTCGCCCCGCCCACTCGGATGTGATGTCCGGCCCACGCGGACCACTTTTCGGTCGCGAGAGTTCATCTAAAAGTAGGCGGTTACTGTGCGGAATTTAATTTGGCGCTAACGGCTGCGGGGCTTTTTTTTCTTTTCTCTGAGGAAGGAAGTACTCCACACAAACACAGATACACAGTCTGCTTAGCCGACCACCACCCACATGCACATCTGATCTGTGCACCAACAATAGTCGCTCACAAGCTGACCCGTCTGCCCCCCGCCCCCACCCCCTCCCTCCATTCTTGCAGTCATGTGGTCTTGTCTGAGGAATGTGAAGCCTCCACTGGAATACGCAGTCCTGACAAAGCGCTATCACTGTAACTTTCCCTCAGCTCAGGGGTCGGCAACCCAAAATGTTGAAAGAGCCATATTGGACCAAAATAAACCAAAAGCAAATATGTCTGGAGCCGCAAAAAATTTTAAAAAAGCCTGATAATGAAGGCAACACATGCTGTATATATGAGCTATATTAGCCTGCTAGCAACACAACTAAGGCGGCTACAAATACACAACGAGCATTCATGATTAAACAAAAATGCCAGAACGGCCGCTAAGATGAACGAGGCACGGGATGCACTTTCGCAGCGTGCTAACTATCATAGCTCGCGTGTACCGTTTAAAAATGCTTCTATTGGCCGCCCAGATTCCCATTTTAAGCAAGTACCTTCGATTATTTTTTTTTTGTTTTGTTTTTACAACAGCCCCCTGATTGACACCCCGCCCTGCTAATAGAAACGTGTGTCGCAGGCTATGACGCAAATATTCGTTGACGAAATGTTGACATTTAATATTTATTCAGCACATTTTTACAGCATCGGAAAACGTTAATAATGTCGGTTTCATGTTTGTCCTCTGACAGAAACCATATCAAAACAAAAAAAATATATACTTCACTCCCATCTTTTTCCATTTTCAAATATTTTTCAAAAAGCTCTAGGGAGCCACTGGAGGGCGCTAAAGAGCCGCATGCGGCTCGAGAGCCGCGTGTTGCCGACCCCTGCCTCAGCTGACTGAAAAGGCAGACTGGTTGCTTTCTTTGAAAGCCGGACAATTAATCGACTTACATCGACGTCGCTATGTATTAGAATTGAAAATGCACGTTTGAATTTGTCATGGCTAAAATTTGGGGATATATAGATGTGCTTGTTGTGCCGGGGTTATCTCATGGAGATGCATTCCCTCAACGAAAAGAATTTAGCAAGGAAGTGAAGAATAACCTTCAGCGTTTGCATCACAACTGAGTTCCCTTGAAACCGCCCTGATGATGTTTCTGCTTGAATTATTCACAGCCTTCTTGCATAACTTGTCTGTAGCATCACAGCCTGAGCGGCTAAAAATACCACAAAGAATCAATCATGCAAACATTGCCGCTTGTTTTTTTTTTTTGTTTGTTTTTTCCTTGTTTGTCTAAATGCATTTTTTTTTCCTCTCGGTTGGGCAGGCCTCAGCCCCAGTGAGTCACACGCAGTCCGCCGTCCCCGCGAAGCACCGTGACAAATATTTGCTTTTGTTTGTTTTTCATTCTGTGTGAATTTGCGTTTGAAAAACAATAGTGAGCTGTTGTTGGGGAGGCAAAATAAACAAATAAGGCTGCAAACGGCTCACTTAGTGAGATCACCACAACAAAAAGTGGGGTGCGTGTGTCCATGGTGAGACTGCCCACGCTCAAATTGGTTCAGATGAAATCATTGCTCGTTATTTTTAGCTTTCAGAGTCATTTCACTTTTAACCAGACATTCTCTCACTTTCCTGCGCAGTCTGTATCGTGGCTGGCTGGGCTTGTCTCAATCTTTATAATTATGATGATGATTATTTTTGTGAAAATTATTATTGTCGCATCACTGTGATTTTCACCAAGCACAAATTTAATGGAAAACAGGCCTAATTCGATAAATATGTTATGTTGCAATCTGTTGTTTTTTTGGTGTTGTCTTGAAGGCTGTAAATATTACATCGAGGAATGAAATGTCATACTCATAACGCCGATGCCAACTGCAAAGCCCAACCCAGAACCGCAACGTCTCCACATTTGGAATAATTCTTCAAAAAAGAGGCACGGGTCTGCTGCGGTGTGGGGAGGGCATCTGACCTGGGGGAACTTTTTTTTGGGGGTGGGGGGTGTACTAAAAAATGGTTGTGGTTGTACTATAAAATGGATGACATTGCGCTCATAACTAAGTCGCTCACCGATGTTTACTTTGTGTGTAGGCGGGCACGGTGAGGGACTCCATGGCCAAGTCATTGTACAGCGCTCTCTTTGACTGGATCGTGTTCCGGACCAATCACGCTCTGCTCAACAACAAGGACCTGGAGGACAATTCAAAGGTGAAACCTGTCGATGCCCCGCGGGAGATCTGAGATTCAAGGACGCCCCGCCCCCCCCTTCCACCCGCGTGTATGCATGTGCATCTGTGCGTGCGTGTGTCTGAAACATTTGGGCAGATGGCGTTGAATTCCCTATCAGCTCACATTACCCCACCACCCCTCCGGTCCTGTGCCTGTGTGCTCATGTGTGTGTTGTTTTCCCTTGGCACTGACGTCATGTTGATCACGTCAATGTGGGTCGATGCCGTTGCGCTTGGTATCAAGCTTATTGTTGCTCCCTCCCAATAAGACAAATCATGACATATACTGTGAGCTGCGGAGGAGAAATAAAGGCTTCCTACCGTATTTTGACGGTCCGTTCACTCACAAAAGGGGCCGCCTTCTTCGGAGGAATCAAGAACTGGATCTTAATGGATCTTAAAAGGCAATTAAGAATCGGATCTAAAATGGCTAAAAATCCTCAAATAGAAACCTTTGCCAACTCGGGTGTGTAGGAGGGATGCCACTTAAATAGTGTGACATCACAGCAGCGCGGGTCGCCGACTCATCCGTTCAAAACTAAGAAAAATGTGAACCTCCATTTAAAAAAAAAAAAAAATCCCCTCCAACTTTCCTATTTGTTTCATCAGCCCTAATAGAATAAAAAAATATTGTTACTTTTTTTCAAGTACATCTGGGTTTTGAGTTGCTTTCACTTACTTTTGGTTTTTAAGTTTGACCCGCAGAGTAAATGAAACATTGCACAAATCGGATTTTACCATGCATTGTAACTCATAAATATGTTTCAAAAAACATTTCCACCTGGTGCTAAACCTAACCCTTCATTCAAAAATATGACCAACTATTTGACTGCTTTACTGATTATATTATTACGAAACCTGATGTGTTAGAGCGGAAAAAAGAAAAAAAAAAAACGAGGGCAGATTCAGAGTCAACACAAAACAAAAAAAGTTGTCTAGAAATTCATTGTGTGGGCATGTTGAGTATCGAATGTATCGCTTCAATGTATGAACCGGTGCGACTCATGACGAGGACTGCGCTTGGCCTCCCTGCAGATCTTTTCCATCGGCGTATTGGACATCTTTGGATTTGAGGACTATGAAAACAACAGCTTTGAGCAATTCTGCATCAACTTCGCGAATGAGCGGCTGCAGCACTACTTCAACCAGCACATCTTCAAACTGGAGCAGGTACGCTCTTGCTGCATTCTTTTGCTGCTTTGTTTTATTTTATGCCATTTCCCAGTGTTTTGGGGATCATTTTTTTGGGTCCCAATTGAATGCGGAAGAACCACTTTGTCACACTTCAACATCTTGGAGAGAAAGTCTTTGCAAAACAGCGGAACCGGTTGTACCAAAGGACTATTTTCTTTTTATTTTTACTCCCTGCGGGTGACCGTTTTTGCCCCCGTAGTGTATTCCCAGCCAGCTGCATTATGAACTGTCAGCTAAACCGAGTCGTGATCTGTTGTGGCATCGCGGCAGCGGGCGGGTCGTCGTCCGCAGGCTAAAAAAGAAGAAGACTTTCGAAATATCTGCCGTCTTGGAGAAGACGAGATCACAGGCTTCCGCTGTCCGGGCCATTCAAACTTGGACTGCCAGTGAAGGATGTGACAAGCTGAGTCTCTGCCGTTTTGTTGCCTTAATAGTAGGGGAGCATTGCAGTCAATAATAATAATAATAATAATAATATCTGGAGTTCAACAATATGGGCCCTGTTTTGCAAGTCCAGCGTAAAGTGCAATCTAACTATGGACGTGGGTGCAGTTTTCTTTCTTTTGGTAATCTCATAGATGGGTGCAGGTGGAAAGGGGTGTTTGTGCCGTTATGGGAGTGAACACCGCTGACTTGATTCCCGGCCAGTTGAAGCCGCTCCTCTCATTCCCTTTAAATTCAGCGCGGGTGAGGCATATATATATATAATATATATATATATATGTGGAGGAAGCATAACGGACTCGCTTGCTGGAGTCCATGTGGGAGATCAACGCGTGTCAAGTATGTTCATAAGAAGCTGCAAGATCTCCACTTGCGGATGATGTACAGTTGATTGCTTTAAAGTGGAGTACTTGGGGACCGCCTTCCACCCCGCATCGTGCGCCTGTGTATGAAATCCCACATGTCCGCGCAGCTTCGAATCTATCTACCTGAATCAAATCCACCAAAATTGCACGACACAAAGTTGGGGGGCACCCCAACTTAGACCTGCTTCCTGTTAGTCTAAAGTCAGGTCTACTTTCTCTCACCAATTTTTTTGATGTGCCCGGGGCTTGTCATATAAAATCTCCTTGACCCGCCGGAATGCCTAGGAAGGCGCAGCACTGTCCGCTAAATTCCCCGACATGGTAAACTTGACTTGCCCTGGCACAAAAATGAAGATGTGCCTGTTTTCATGCGTCTGTTGAACAAAAATAGAGCCCCATGTCTCCGCAAATCAGCACAGTGTAGTTCTCAGTGTCTTCACGTTTTCTGTGATTATCTTTCAACATGTATCACGTCTTGAACACAAATCTGTGAATTCACTACATCGGCTCAGGAAGACCACCGGGAGGCTTTGCTGTCATGTTGCGATGTTGTTCTTGCAGGAGGAGTACCGAGCTGAGGGCATTAGCTGGCACACCATCGACTACATCGACAACAGCAGCTGCATCAACCTCATCAGCAAAAAACCCACCGCGCTCTTCCACCTGTTGGACGAGGAGTGCAAGTACGCCACCTGCTGGACGCCACTGAACGTTTTGTGGAGAATTGGGAAGCTACTTTGTCCTCATTTGTCTGCTGTTGTTGATGTGATTTTTTTTTTTTTTTTTGTGGGGGGGTCGGCACTGCAGCTTCCCTCAAGCTTCCAATCAGACCTTGCTGGACAAGTTCAAGCGTCAGCATGAGGGAAACAGCTACATTGAGTTCCCCGCCGTCATGGAGCCCGCTTTCATCATCAGACACTACGCCGGGAAAGTCAAGTACGGAGTGAAGGTGAGCTCGTTTATGTTCTTGAAATCGGCCAAATCTGGCTGTGTCGTGTGCTTCGCCCCCAAGTGGCCATTTTTTCTTTTTATACCTTACGACGGTGGTCCCCAACCACCGGTCCGCGGCCCATTTGGTGCGGAGCATCGGCCACCCCGTCGATTACCTTCCGAAGGGCGATATAAATCGTGCTGGGTGATTGCATGATAGCTCCTAGTAGATCAGGTGGCGGAAATGTGCGCCACTGCATCCAATCGGAGCGCAGCTTTTCCTTCTCACGTTGGTTTGCAAGTTGAAGTCAACAGAATGCGCCAGTCAATGAAAGAAGGCCACAGAAAGGAACAGCAACAATGTGCAGCTTCAACGCCCAGCTGTGACTCGGCGGAATCTTACGAAGATGAAGCTAATTTGACAAGCGAAGCGATGAAGTGCAAAGCTTGAAAATTTGCGCACCCTGCCCGCGTAAGCATTAGCAGTTGACCACCCCACCCCCCCCTTAACTAGCGTGTCATCTTTTGAGCACTCACTTTTGCGAGTAGCAGTGACGTCCACGCTGTATGTAGGATCGGAACTTGATTATGTTTACATTTTAAGGGGGATTCATTATTCCTGGTGGGGTGTCTGGTTTTAGTAGTTTGAAAAAAATAAAAAATAAAACTGATAAAAATGTTGATTCATTCAATAATTATCTTTGTCCCAACTTAAGAGTATTGGGGGAGAAAAAAAACTATTGTTCTAGCATTTTGGTGTCATTGCCTTCTTTTCTTGACCGATACACAAAACAGAAGCAGTGAAACGAGGCGGGTAACACACACACAAAAAAAAATCCAACTTTTAGAGGCGGCATGAAAGGAGCTTGTGTTGATCCAGCACCGCTCGCGTATAATTGGCCGACGTCACAGATGAACCATCTTTTCTCTCCTTTCGTCCAAGCCTTTTATGATCTTCTTCTTGTCGTGCTGTCGACCTACTTTTTTTTTTTTTTTTCCTTCCTCCCCTCCCTCCCCCTTGCTAAATCTAATTCTCCCGCTCGCCTTCCAGCTGCGCTCTGATAAGAAGCACATGTGCTGGAAGCGCTCAAAGTGTTTTTGGATAATACGAATCCGTAGCAGTTGGTTCTCCTCGGCAGCGGCGAGGTGTCCTCCGTGTGCTGCGAGATACGTCGGGCTCGCCGGTGACGTGGAGGGAAGATCATTTCAAGCGCGGGTGTCCAAAGTGCGGTCTCGGGCCGTACCTGCCGCGTTAACGCGACCCGCCGCTGTCTTTTTCATGATCCACCTCCAGTGGTGGGCCGTGCATTTGTCATCATAGCGCCGCTATCACGTCGAAAACTCACAACTGTCGGAAACATGAGTGCAATGGAGTGGGGGGGGGGGAAATGATACTTCAAGATTTCTTGTCGTGTGGACAGGACTTCCGAGAGAAGAACACGGACCACATGCGTCCCGACGTGGTGGCCTTGCTGAAGAGCAGCAAGAACGCCTTCATCTGCGGTCTGATGGGCATCGACCCCGTGGCCACGTTCCGCTGGGCCGTGTTGCGCGCCTACTTCAGGGCCCTGGTGGCTTTCAGGGAGGCCGGACGCCGACACACTCACAAGAAGACAGGTCAGACGGCTGCGGTCATCACGACATTGCTATTACCGCCGTGACAGCTGATCAGTTCATCGACGACGGCGTCGATGATCGGTTCATCGCTTCGGCGCATCGCCTAAATTTATATTGTTGAACAAACGCTCCAAATTTCAGCCTCTCAATGGTAAATATTTTCAGATTTCTGTCGTCTTTTGTGAAAGCAGACCCCAACTCAACTGTACTTCGAGAGCACGTTAAAACCGCCGCCGCTGACATGGAGCAAGAATAATTCACGCAACAACAAAACAATAAATCGATATTGAAGACAGTCAGTCGCGAGCACAAAAACAGTCCAACTAAAAATCAAGTCTCGCGCTGAGTCCAAAGGCAGAGTAAAAATGAGTTTGAAAAGACGTTTTAAAGATGTATAGCGAGGGGGCATGCCGGACATTGAATCCAAAGAGAGGGACCAGCAACGGAAAATGCTCGATCCTCCGCTTAGTTCTCGGTACCTCTAATCGTGTCTGGTCCGTAGATCTGAAGCACCGGGAAGGGGCGTAGGAGCTCAGAGAGGTCAGGTGGAGTTAGAGTTTTGTGCTCCCTCTTATGAGTACCAATCAAGAGGCGAGCAGCAGCATTGTGGACCAACTGGAGACGCTTCATGGAGGATTGTCTGACTTTTCCGATTCTCACGTGTTGGGACATGGCAGGATGCGATCGAGTGACGATGCAGTTGGCTCCCGTTGCGATGTGATGAGATGCGATACAGTTCATTGCTGTTTTGATACGATACGCGACCGTTCACTCAGATTACTGTGTACAATAAAATGCCACGCATCAATTCACTTCATTTATAATGCAATATAATGTAGTACGTCCGGACTCTCGTTGTATGATTCAATCCGATTACCAACTTAGCATACTTGTTTTCGACACGTCTCTCGAATTCCGCGGTAATCCGAGATGGTAACGATAGGGGGAGATTTTTTGCGAACCTTGAACGAGCCTGTACAAAATTAGGTCACCAACAACGCAGAGATGATTTGAGACACAAATTGCTTTCACGTTTGACGAATTTCTTCTTCTTCTTGCCAGGTCATGATTCCCCCCTGCCTTGCGCCACCGTCAAAACTGTCGACAGCTTCAGTTTCCTTCATCACCCGGTTCACCAGAGGAGCCTTGAGATCCTTCAAAGGTGCAAAGATGAGAAATACAGTAAGTAGGGCCACGATGGCGTCCGTTCAATTGTAGGGAGGATTTTTTATTTTTTTTAGTCAGGATGAGGCTCCAACTTGGTAACATTTATGGAACAAACTGGACAGTGTCGCAATCGTGGAACGTCTATTCCTGCCACAAATTGTCTGCGCCGATATGATTTAAGAGAAGATATTAGTCCAACTCAATTCAATTATACTCATACTGGTCATATGTGAAACTGGCCCGCTTTTCGAGCCTTAAAAATTCCTGTAAGCACCCGTCTCTAATGTCGTTTTTGGAAGCTGGCGCCTTGTTAAAAGGCTTTACGATAAGCGGCAAATTTCCAAGGTGAGTTCAAGAGAAAACGCTTAAAAATCGATTCCAGGTGAGAAGCTTTCATGATAGCAGCACAGCATAAGAAATAGAACCTCGGCTGCACAATTTCCTTTGTGACTGATCGGGAAAAAAAAAAAAAAATCAATGGAATTCGTCCCCCGTTGACTGGCAGGAGCTCACACGTCGTGTCAAGACTGGACATTCTTTCACATTTTGCCATATGTGTCATTCTCTTCTTCCAACTTGTTGCGAAACGGAATCGGATTCGTTCCACAGAAACTGTGCGACAAGACAAAATGGTCCAAATGTAGGGGGAAAAAAAGATTTTGTCGCGCATAAATGTTTGTGTTGTAAATAAGCGTGACGGCGTGTGGGTGCCCGTCCGTTCCTGCCGTTATGGCGAAGGATTTTTCCTAAAGACGTCTCGGAAGAGAAATCCTCAAAGATTCCTGGCTCGAGGGGAGTTCCATCGTGGAGGAAGTCAAAATACACGACAAGACGATTGAGGATAAAAACGATGTTTGTATTTGGTTGAAGTGAAACATGTCAAATGTGTTCCCCCCCCCCCCATGAAAATTTGTCACCAGATTGATTTCAAAATACTTCTAAATTCATATTACATATTTGAATTTTTTATCTATTATTTCAATAGGGTATGTAATATTTTGACTTGGGTTTTATTTAAGATTTTTTTAACATTATTTTTGTAGTCATTTTAAATTAGCGAAATATACAATCGTGTTTTTTTAAATAAATTATTGAGACTATTTTTAAAAATAATATGAATTAGAATTGATTAGTGATAGTCTTTATATGAAATCCATTTTGTTCACATATTTCGTTTATTAAATCATTTTCAATTAATTAAAAAAAATGCTCCCATATCATCAGGGTTTCCGCTCCAAAAATTCGGTTCCATAGGGGGAATTTAATTTTGGTACGGTATGTATAGAAAGTACATCGTGGTTGTCGGGGGGGTTACAGTCGTTTTATGAATGATGAAGTGACATAAATTCATAAATTGCTCCTTTTTTTGGTTTATCAATGATCTGATCATTTGTTCATCGGTGACGTTCTTTTCCTCGCTTTGCGTCCCGCGCAGGCATCAGCAGGAAGAATCCTCGCTCTCCGCTGTCACACCTTCAAGGCGCCAACGCCCCGAACGAGAAAGCCAGCTGGTGAGTCCTCAAAGTCATCCATCGCTCTTCTTCCAACTCGCGACGTTCTTCGCAGCCGACAGTCGGTCTTCCCTCATTTTTGCTTCCGTCAACACATCTGCAAAAAAAAAAAAAAAAAAAAAAATGGAAGCCCGTCTTGTTGTTTCAGCGCTTTTCATTCCTCCTCCGCCACTGCAGGGATGGTTTCGGCGTCGGCTGCAAAGGTCGCCGCCCGAGCTCGGGGCGCCTGTCGTCGGCGGGCAGCCCGACGGCCCTGGGAGAGGACGGCATCTTCGTCAATTCGTCCAACAGCAAGCTCCTGGAACGAGCTCAGGGAATCTTACTGTGAGAACCCGAGCCTGCGTGTTGTCGAGTCAAACCCTTTTTACGATTGCCTAAATGATCCCAAAATATTTCTCTCTCCAAGTACCACCATCTCGACCAACAGAGGCTTTAATTTTCCTTCACCCCCCTTTTTTTTTTCTTTATTAGGCCTAAGTGGTTGTAGTAGTAGTGGTGATTTTTTTGGGCGAAAGTGAGATTTACGCTTCATTTATATATCAAACAAAAAAGGAATACCAACAAGCATTTTCTTTAACTTCATTTTTGGTTGATGAAGTTGCTGACTCTGCAATTAATTTCTGCTAATAAAATGATCATTTCTCTCGTTCTTTAGAAGAAACAAAAACTGCAAAATCAAGCCCAGCCTCCCCAAGGTGGGACACATCTTTTAATAATTAAACTTGACTTCTTCTATACTTATTGTTGCACTAAGGTGTGTGGTTTTTTTCCTTTTTTTTTTTTTAAATATCATAGCACTTGCTAGACGTCAAGTCTCTGCGCCACCTGAGCAGCGTGACGCTCCACGACCGCATCACCAAGTCACTGCTTCACTTGCACAAGAAGAAGAAACCGCCCAGCATCAGTGCACAGTTCCAGGTCAGTGGTTGATCTTTGGTGCCCCCAGCTGGACATTTTCTGGAAATTACACCCGAAATCAACCAGGCTAAAAGCATGCCGAATAGCAGCCGGGAAAGGTCTTCTTTTTTTTTTTTTTTTCACAGAAAATTCTCCAGAATTGAAGGAGATTGTTTCTCCCATGAAAATTCAAACAATCCGTACACATGCCTGACGAATCCAATTGTCAGAGATGTTTGTCTTTTCCTGTTTTTCTTTAAAAAAAAAAAAAAAAACTGAACAAGAATACTATAAAATAAATGGTCACCTTTTCCAAAATATTAAAAAAGCGTCTTGACATGATATGTTTTACTAAACTGGATTGATTGGACAAGACAAGAGTGTGTTGCATGTTGCAGGCTTCCCTCAGTAAACTGATGGAGACTCTCAACCAATCAGAGCCATACTTTGTCAAGTGCATCCGCTCCAATGCTGAGAAGGTAAAAAAAAAAAATCTAGAATTGCACTGATGTCATTTACTTGACTTTTTTATTCAATTGAAACCAAAACATTGTTTTTTTCTCTTCGTCAGCTCCCCTTACGTTTTAATGACAGCTTGGTGCTCAGACAGCTGCGATACACAGGAATGCTGGAGACCGTCCGGATACGACAATCGGGCTACAGCATCAAGTACACCTTCCAGGTAATGCTCATCCAGGCCCGACCTTGGTTGCTAACTGACGGTATGATCACCATGAGCAAAAATATCGTGGCATCACGTTATGAAAATTATAATACAATAAAAACAGCATTTTCTTTTCTCCATTGAACGCAATCCATTTTATTTTAAAACAAAAAAAAGCCTATTTAGCACATTAAGAAATGTGTACCATGTCAGGTTTAAATGAATAAACAACCCCCCCAAAATATGTGAACAAATCTTCTTCTGTTTTACTTTGTCTTGGCAAGTCAAAGTGTAATTGTCGAACTTTTTTCAAAAAGACGCGTGGGCTACTAACTGCTCCTCCTCCACCGTGTGTAACTGCTCACCCTTCCCCTCGCTGCTTGCCGAGGAAGAGAATAAGGTTGGGATGGTGGTGGGGGAATCAAGCTTTCATTTTAGAGGACATCATCGTCGTCTTCTTCTCTGCACTCAACTCAAATCATCACGATCATGGTTTGAAAAAAAAAAAAAACATTTGACGGCGATCTTCTTTGCAGGATTTTGTTGGTCACTTTCATGTGCTGCTGCCTCGAGGCACAAGCGCAACCAAGTCGGGCATCAGGGAGTTCTTCAGGCAGATCCATTTGATGCCGGCTGGCTACCAAGTGGGCAACACCACGGTAACGACGCCTGCAAACCACCCCTCGTGTCCTCTCGTCACGTTTGCTCATGACTGTGAGTGAGCGCAAACATCCCGCCGCCCTTTAGGTGTTCCTGCGGGAGGCGGAGCGCCAGCGTCTTCAGACACTCCTCCACCAGGAAGTTCTACGGCGCATCGTCATGCTGCAGCGCCGCTTCCGGGCGGTCCTGGAAAGGAAGACCTTTGTCAGGATGAGGCTGGCTGCGCGTATTATCCAGGTGGGCGTTTGTAACCGACTGCAGGTTTTTCCTGTCAAATCAGTGTCATGGTACACAAATGATCATTTCGTTTCACGACAGCGGCGGCTTGCCCTAAAAACGGACGTCTTTTGCCTCATTTTCCTGCTCTCTTCCGCAGCGATGGTGGCGATGCTGCCTTCTCAGAGAATCCGCCGTGTATCTGAGGCTGGAGGAGGAGCAAGCGGTCGTGTGCCTTCAGACAGCGTGGAGGCGCTGCAGGCAGCGCCGAACCTTCCTGCGCTGGCGCCGCTCGGCGGTGGCCATCCAGAGGAGCTGGAGGATCTACTGCCGTCGAAGGACCGCGGCGGCCATCGCGGTCCAGGCGGCCTGGAGGGGATTCGTTGAGAGGAGACGATACTGTGAGACCTACAGGACTGTGATGCTGCTGCAAGCAATGGGACGGGGTTACCTGGCCCGCTGCAGGTACACAAAATAGGACGAGGGCAGGATTGGATCTGAAGGGGGCCTGATTTAGTAAAAATTTCAAATCTTTAGGTTGCAAGAACTGAAGCAGCAGCGCGAAGCGCCAGCACCCGTCATTCAAGGACCCAATGACGACTTGGCACCGTCGCAACGGGATGGAGTACGGAGCCTCTCTGGCGAACCAGCGGACGACTCTGCACTCGCCGAGAAAGACTCGGAACAAAGTCGGAGTGTGGACGAGGCGAGCCACAAGACTCGATCTAAGAGAGAGAGCAGGCGAATGCGAGAACTGGAGCAGGCACAGTTCAGCTTGGAGCTGCTGAAGGTTCGAACGGGCCATGTTGGCACGCCACCTGAAGGAGAGGCGGCACCGGACGACAGCACCTTTCCCCTGGAGGACCATCGCAGAGCTTCACCTCTCGGCTCTCTTGACAGCTTCGAGATGTTCACTGTCGAGGACATGGAGACCGAAGGTTCCGGAGGTTTTCGATCCCAACCGACTGCGCCTCGGGAATGTTTCATTTCAGACCAGCAATCTCAAGAGATTCCGGCGAGAGATTCAAACCACAACGAAACGCCCAAGATGGAGTCCCCTCTCAGGACTGAGGGTCCCCGGGCAACATTTTACATCGCTTCTGACCAAAGTCCAATTCGAGTACCAAACTGTGAAAGTCCCGGCAAATCTTACAAGGACAGAAGGGAGTCCACCTCTCGAAAGCCTGTTGTGGTCTTGATCAGTATGCAAAAGGAGAGTCCTCTGGAAGAGGGGCCGCTGGTACCCCACACTCCAGAAGGAACACGTCCCAGTTCCCAATTGACACACATATCAGGTTTGGAGGTCGGATCTCCGATTGAATCACTCAATGAAAGGACTACACCGTCCACCTTTGATGAAGGGAATTCCTCCATGGTGCCGTCTTCAACGCCTCATGAAGCAAGTCCAAAAGTACCCGGCCTTTGCTCCTCCCAAGGGGACATCAAGATCACCCCGGAGCCCAAAGCCAGCGTTTCTCCCGTTGCCCCGGGTCAGCAGAAGAAGAAAACGGCCCCACCCGGGAAGGGGGTGCCGAGTCCGCTCCTTGACACGAAGCCGCCCAAAGCCCAGAAGAAGAGCTCAGCCCAGACTGTGATTGTCAACATGACGGAGAAGCCCTCCAACGCTGTCTTCTCGCCACCCAGACGCAAGCTTCCATTCTCCAAGTAAGTTCAAAACATGGCAGGACCAGATTAGCTCCTGTCGTCTTCCGATAGCTAGCTACCGTTTGGCAAAAGTATTGGCTCACCCGCCTTGACGCGCATATGTCCTTGAAATGAACCAGGAAGCCAGGGCAGGGAGCCCACAGATGGAGTTCTATGATCACTCCTACGAGCTCCAGTTAGGAGGCGAGCAGCAGTATTTTGGACCAACTGGAGATGCTCGAGGGAGGACTTCTGGACCCCAAAATAACATGCATTACAATAATCCAGCCGAGAGTTTACGAAGGCATCGATTATGGTTTTGCAGTGCTGTTGTGAAATCAGAGGCTTTACCTTAGCCCTCTAATTTGTCACCAAGGTGTTCTGTCGGGTCGAAGAAGCGGCCATCCCTGTATTTTTTTCCACAAATTTGGGAGCATGGAATTTCAGCGGCACTAAGAAGCCAACATTTTGGACAATTCCTTGCGCTTCCATCAATGTGACCTACTCACATGTTCTCCGAGATTTATTTGGATTGCGGGGGGAAAATTTTTTATTTCCCCCCCCGGGAGTACCTGGCACATATTGTTTACAAATTTGAGAATAAAGGTCTTCATCATGTCATACATATTTGACTGCAAATATTCCTTTGCAGGTCCGACAAGGATTTGGTGAACCAGGGAAGGTCTTTGTCCATGTTCAGAGATGATTCCAGAACCAGAGAGGTAGAGTTACACTTCAATACACGCAAAACCCGCTGCGGCCGGGTCGACTGTATACTTGTGCCAACAAAGGCTGACTTTTAAGACTGACCTGATCGCTTCATTACTATTGCAGTGAAAATATTTTGACTGACAGACATTTTATGAAGACACCGGGGAAGTATTTTAAAACTGTATAATATGTCTCCATGCAAGTGAAGTTACAAAAAAAAAAAAAAAAGGATTCCAGTATTGCGAAAATGCGCCGAGGCTTGCGGGAGTTGCGCTTTTGATGTTCCTTTGGTTGCCCGGCAGCAGGTGGGCCGCCCGGGCCCCAAAAAGAAACCGCGCATGTCCCGGACGCGCTCCGACTTCCTCACGCGCTGTAACTCGGAGGGAGCCACGCAGTCGGACGACGACGACGACGAATACTACGTCCCCGCCCACTCTCGCACGCTGCCCCCCTCCCTGTGCCCCCCGCGCGCCCGCCCCAAGGCCGACTGTCACAGTGACTCCGAGATGGTAAATCACGTGGCCTTACGGGGGACCCCCTTCCGTTTTCTCGCCATCTCCGTCGACTTCTCGGGGAGGAGCCTTCTCACTTCACCCGCTCTCTCTGTAACGACCAAAGTGTGTGTTTGAAAAGATTCCAACGTTTCTCTCTGCTTGGAAAAGGGAGCGTCGCGACGGCGAGGACGCTGTGAGCTGCTGCACGGCCTCCACTGATCAACCCCTGAAATAGAGAAAATGTGCTGATGCATGCTAGAACGGTTCAAAAGTTTCAACTAATGACGCTTGGGCCGGAGCATCGCTTCCTGTGCTCCATCTCTTCCTTGTTACTAATCAACATTCAATAGAGCATGAAAAGAGAATCTCGATCACCAGCCCCAAAAAGTGAGGGCAGTTGGGCGAAATTTCAAGACGAACCGAAAATGCACTATAACCGCTACTGGGGGGGGAACAAGATGACCGACAGCAAAATGAATCGCCCAATGCTTGACTTCCCTGCCTTTCTGTGACTCTTCCGGTCCCTCTGTATCTCTCGCGCAAACCCGCCGATGACACTTTGTGACACTCTGAGCTCAGCGGCCACTTCGCTCTGTTTTTATTGAGCGGAGAATAGCAGCGCCGTTAGACTTTTTAGCCACTCGACGACGATGCTGCGACCACGTGGAACTACAACTGCGAGAAGCTTTGACCCCGCCCCCATTGACCCCACCCGACCCCAATCCACTGTGGAGCCAAATATGTTCCAGAGGAGACACGAGTTGAATTCTAAAGTGTAAAGAAGGTCATATTAAGTTCACCTGTCAAGGTTATCGTGCATTTTAGCTCCATCTTGAAAATTCGCCTGAGAGTTTCCTTCCTTTTTTGTGAGGCGCATACGGCGAGCGTACGTCGTCGTAGGATGCATCGTAGGGTCAAACGTTACGGCTTTCTCGTCACTGACATCTGAAGCGTCCGCCGAGGACCCCGTCGGAACCCTTCCGCGTCATTCTGCGTTCTCGCCCTCATCCTATTATCATCCGTCGCAGGATTCCCACAAAGATCCCAAGAAGATCCATAAGACCATGTCATCGGGGGATCTGGGCAAAGTCGAGGCGCTGAGGAAAACCTCCAGTCAGGATGGAAGGTAAGCTGACGCCTGGGTGAAGGGAAACCAATCGTGCACATTCAGCCGCCGCAGAGTGCGCAGACATCCGAAATGATTTTTGAAATGCGACGGACCAAAAATGTGTCTTGTCATTCACTGCTGAAATGTACCAATATGTGCGTTTGCGCATGTTTTTTTTTTTTTTTTCTCATCAGAATGAGAGGAAAGATGCGATTCTGGAGTAAAAGCAAACAGGGCGGGAAGAAAGTGTCCAGGGAGAAGCTGGCCAGCAGGAGTGAAAGTGCTGCTGAGACGCCCGGTAAGAGATGTCCTGTGGACAACGGCGGTGACTGCCAAGGTTATTACACTCAATGAAAACTAAAAAAAAACATTTTGGTGAACAAAATAAAATTAAAATGTTTAAAAAAACCAAAGCCAACTGAAACCACCTGGTTGCCGCAGAGCATTCAACAACCTTATTTTTCCTTCTGTGTTGTGTCCATCAGAGCGTCCGTCCCCTCCTCGCAGTCCAGATGCGGAGGCCTCATCGCCGCGCGGGAGGCGGGACAGCAAGGAGAACAAGGAGCCGTCTCCCAAGATGAAGCGGCGGCGCCG
>NW_017805417.1:560302-561522 GCF_001891065.2 Hippocampus comes
CCCCCCCACCCCCACCCCAAAAAAATACCCTGCACTGCCTCATGACGAGCATTCAAGTGGAGTTGTGTAGTAAGCACAAGTTTTTTGTCCCTCCCCGGCCCCCGAAATGTTATTGTAATGCCCTGTGACTTTATGCAGTTTCAAAATGAACACTGTTCTTAAAATTAGGAAAGTAGAAAATCGGAATGATTCAATTAAAATGTTCTGCGCGTGAGTTCCATTTAATTTGTGACGAAATAAATGCTTCAAAACAAATCGTTTAAATGGAACGTGTCCAAACTGCGGCGCGCGGGTCAATTGCGGACCATGCAAAGAATATGGAATTGCTTTCTTGATTGACTTTCGCGCATTTCAAAAAGTTGAAGGATCTCCTCCTTCCATTTTTCTGTCGTCAGCCCCCAAACGAAGAAGTTTGGACACGCCTGCTTTAAATGCAAATGTATTTGTACTTCAAAGTGAAATACAACTGAACTCTACCAAACAAAATTTTTTGTGGGGCCAAGTATGTTAAAACACTCTCTTTCATACTGTAGCCAAAAAAAAAAAAAACCACAAAGAAATGTAAAAACATGACATCCCCCTGAGAAATTCTCCCATGTCACCGGGCAGATGGACGACGGGAAGAGTATCCGTTACAAGGACCTGTACGCCCTGTTTGAGCACATCCTGGAGAAGAGCATGCGGCTGGAGCAGCGCGACTGGAACGAGTCGCCGGTCAAGGTGTGGGTGAACACCTTCAAGGTCTTCCTGGACGAGTTCATGACTGAGTACAAGCCCATGCAGGGGACCATCGGCAGGGTAAGAACAAACCTCAACAACGTCGATGTCATTTGCGGGCCAAAGGGACCGAGCCCTGACCCCCCCCCCCCAAAAAACATTTCTAATTGCCTCACACCGCATTGTCGGTTTTTACGTGAATTAAGCAGCTTTCAACTCACAATTTGGGCCAAGGTACGTGATTATTTTTGCTGCGGTAACCATCATTTCACCTCCCCAAATAACTGGCGTGTCATCGAATTGCTTTTCCATGTTTTATTTCCATATTTGTAAGAAGTGAGAAAAAGTCACGTGTCTTTTCTTTGCAGGCTGCCAAACGAGAGCGCAAGAAGTCGCGCAAGAAGGAAACCGACATTGTGAGTTCCAAATAGAAAGCCGGATTTTTGTTTTCCGAATGTATGCGCGCTTGACGTGGCCTTTTGCTGACCCCCCCCCCCCCAACC
>NW_017805417.1:561552-582819 GCF_001891065.2 Hippocampus comes
CAACGGCCACATCTTCAAATCCACGCAGTACAGCATCCCCACCTACTGCGAGTACTGCTCCTCGCTCATCTGGATGATGGACCGAGCCTGCGTCTGCAAACGTGAGCGCCAGCCCACGAAAAAGAATTAAGACGCGTCTTTGAAAGGGATTCATATTTAGAGGACACGTGACAAAGATACTGGCACCCCTGAGGTGCAAGCTCAGATTTTTTTTGACCTTCCAACACGGAATTACCATCGAAAATACCGGAGACGGAAATCATCCGTTGCGTGGTCACCGTTTTGTTTTTTTTCCCCAAATTGTTCAACATTTTAAATATTCTTTGACGAAGGGTTGTCTTATTTCGGGTTTGAACAATGAAACTTTATTTTCGTCAACTACAATGTGATGAAATTTAAGATTGATATTTTTTCATCGCAGTACAAGACATTCACTTTTTTTTTTGCGCCATTGACGGGTTTTGCATCAAGACGTATTTTGACGGACCGACAGAAACAAACAACAGCAAATGCTTCAAAATAAAACCCGTTATGCTGAGTGTCGTTGTAAAAAAAGGCGATGGGTCGACAAATCGGTCAAGCCCTGGTTCACATCTACACCGAGACAAAATGGCACATTATTTCCAAAAGGAAGCGCTTATTTTAAAAAAATATATCTATATATTACCAAAAGCAAAACATGTTTTTCATAATGGCATGGGACAAAAAAAAATAAATCCTCGCTACAATCCTTATGTCACAATGCAAATTTCCATTTCTGTTTCTGCGCTTATCGTTAATTTTATCCACATTGCTCTCACTGGTGCACAGCAAAACATCCTGAGCTGAACCCTCACAAAAAATTGCTGAAGTCTCACGTCACTTATGAGAAAAGGAATAAAAGCCCCCCCCCCCTCCTCATGTTCTCGCTAACTCGCTTACCTGACACTTCTCCTCATTCTCCGAGGGGCAAAAAAAAATTGGATTAAAACTCCCCGCCCTCTTTCGTAATGCCGTCTTCAATCGGGTTAGCGCTTTCGAGCACTTTGGCTTCGCCTCCAAACCAATCGGAGCAGGTTTCCAACCGCAGATTGGCTTGAGCTGTTCGTGTTCTGTGTTGCAGTCTGCCGCTACGCCTGCCACAGGAAGTGCTGCTCCAAGATGGCCACCAAGTGCAGTAAAAAGGTAAGCGCCGATCCTTCCTAAAGCTTCTTCAAACCGTCCTTGTCGTCGTCGTTTTTGTTTTTTTCCTAATGGGACTGTTGTACGTGTCACCAAGTACGATCCGGAGCTGTCGCCTCGTCAGTTTGCCGTCGAGCTCTCGAGGCTGACCAGCGAGGAGCGCAACGTGCCCCAATTGGTGGAGAAGCTCATCAACTACATCGAGATGCACGGCCTCTACACCGAGGGCATTTACAGGAAGTCGGGCTCCACAAATAAAATCAAGGAACTGCGCCAAGGGCTGGACACCGGTGAGATTGAAAGCGATAACATTCGTCTGGGAAATATTCCCCTGTGCAAATGCCAACTGCTTCACGAAGCACATTTGAAGCTTCGTTTTCCCCATCGCTACTCCCAGGCATTTGTTCTTTTCACTCGTGGGGACAAAGGAAGCACACGTTGCACTTAAAAGTGACGGGAAGTGAGCCCACTTGTCCGTTGTTTCATTCCAGACGTGAGCAGCGTGAACTTGGACGATTACAACATCCACGTCATCGCCAGCGTGCTCAAGCAGTGGCTCCGCGACCTGCCCAGCCCTCTCATGACGTTTGAGCTCTACGAGGAGTTTCTTCGAGCCATGGGTAAGCTCGTCACGTGATACTCCGTCTTACTTTTCTGTCCATGTCAAGCGGTTGTTGTTTACAAAATGAAAAGGTCAACAACCGTCCGACAGCATGCACGTTGTTTTTTTTTTTTTTTTTTTTTGTTTTTTTGTGGTCAGGTCAATCCGACAAGCGGGAGGTGATCCGAGGAGTGTACTCTGTCATCGACCAGCTGAGCCGCACGCACCTCAGCACGCTGGAACGCCTCATTTTCCATCTGGTCAGGTGAGCACTGACGCAACATGACGTAAATTTAATTAGTCATGGATGGAAAAAAAAAAAACCCGTTGAATAAGTTTGAGATATTTATTGACGATTGTATTTTCCCAATCAAATGATTTTTGCACATTTTAAATGAATCATTTTGATATTGATTATTCAGTCAGCCACCTTTATGTAGAATTTTTGCCCATACTAAATAAATAGTCATGTAATTTCATCAATACCAAATCAATGTAATTTGACATGAAATATTTAAATCAGTACTGAAGTACATGTTTAGTAATCCGCATGCGTGATGTGTTTGGCTTTCAGGATTGCACTGCAGGAGGACACCAACAGGATGTCGGCCAACGCGCTGGCCATCGTCTTCGCCCCCTGCGTCCTGCGCTGCCCCGACACCATCGACCCTCTGCAGAGCGTCCAGGACATCAGCAAGACCACGGCGTACGTCCGCTCGTCTTCTTCCCAACTTCTTCTCCCAAATTTTACGTTTGTGTTTGTACATTCCTGCATGTCTTCCCTGCATTTTACTCTTTCAGCGTATCTTTCAAACTCGTCTTGCAACTTAATTTTAGCCTTTGGCTTTTGACTAGATTTTTAGTTTGACTGTTTTTGTGCTTTCTCCTGTCTTTGTTGTTATTTTTTTTGTTTGTTGTTGTTGTATGAATTATTTTTTGCTCCGCGCACAGCACTTGGTATACAGCGGTGCTTGTTTCAAAGTGCTCGAGAAATACACTTGAGTTGAGAGTTGTGTATTTTTATTTGCCCATCTGTTATGTTACGTCAATTTCTGCTATCGTGCTAATGAGACTACTATGCTAGCTAATACTGATCAGCCTTGTGTTGAATAGTTTATTTTTTACAGTTGCTTGTGTAACATGATCGTGTATGTGCTAGATTTGTGGTGTTTGGTGATCATCCGTTTTAAGTTTTTTTTTTGCCATCTTGTGGCATCTTTATGCAATTAAAATTGTTATGAGGCCGTTTGAAAACATGAACAGTTAATTCTTCATCTCAACCATTTTTTTTTTTTTTTTTTTGGTCAAATAACGTTGTCGTTCCTGGTCCGCAGGTGCGTGGAGCTGATCATCACTGAGCAGATGAGCAAGTATAAAGCGCGCCTGAAGGACATCAACAGTCTGGAGTTCGCCGAGAGCAAAGCCAAGAGCCGACTGACCCACGTCAGGAGGTCCATGGTAAGCGCGTCGCGCCGGTCCGGCCGCCGGTCTGCGCGCTCGTCATTGAATGTCGGCGCGCTTCGTGATGCGGCTGGCGCGTTTGCAGTTCATTCCCCTCACGTGATTGTCCATGAAAACACCTTTTGCACCTCGCGTGCAATGTCAAATGAAAACATATTGACAAGAAGGGGAGGAGTATACTCACTTTAGTGAGACACTTTTCACTTATGAGTGAACTCACTTTTATTGCCAGTGGCCAGACTGCAAAAAAATGAAAAAATAGTTCAAGTGCTCCCTCCACGAGCAATAATACAATCCACCCTTAGCGCCCGCCCCTGGTCGTCATGGTAACGAAAGTTGTTCTCACGTTGGCCCACCTGGCAGTAGAGGGGGCGGGGTGAGCAGTGGTTTATTTTGCATGAGACCCGACGGTTCAACTGTATAAACTGGATGACGGGCTGCATTTGAAAAATGGTAGCGGGCTGCAGCTGTCGTTGTCAAGTCTCCCTAACCCCAATTTGTCCCCCCCCCCCCTCCCGACCCCAATCCCTCCTTCCAGAAACCTGTACTAATCGCTGTTAGGTTTATGAGCATAGCCCGCACTGCCACCCCGGTATGTATGCCCCTTTGTCCACATGCTCCCACCCCTCATCAACACCCCCATTGTCTGTCCCGTCCCGTCCTCGCACTTGTCCCGTCTGCCTGCTCGTAAACCCAAAAATATAACAAATGGATACGCAACACGAAGTGCAGCATGTGAACCTCTTCACCACGACGTCACTTCTACTTCCAGGTGGCAAAAACTCATCTCAAAAAAACCTCTTGACACAAAAGCAAACAAAAAGGTCACCAAAAGCGTACCGTGGCGCCGTCAATTACGAATGATCTGACTTATACGAGCTGTCATTTGGATTTTTTTTTTTTCTTTTTTGCTTTGACATGAGATCAAAATGTTGAGATGCGAGTGCTGTACTGTGCCAGTGAACTATACTCACTTCATGGCAAGCTGCGGTTTGGCAGGTAGCGACCGATTCTTTAAAACGAGTCTTCATGTTCTTTATTGCCACTCCTGAAGAGTAGCATTTGTGTTGCACTGGTATCATTATTTAAACAACAAATATTTTACTTATTTGTACCTTCGGCTATCGAGTGGAAGAACATTTCAATTGCAACACAAAACAAAATAAGAATGACCAAATAACGGCTTGTAACTCAAAAACTAAAAAAACTAAATTGGGACACTCAGTGGTACAATTTTTTTTCCCCCGTAACGTATCTTAACTTTTTTGTTTGTACTGCTTAGCTAGCCTTAATGCTTTTCATTCCCGACGTTAGCAATAGCAGCTGGCACTGTTGACAGTGTTGCGTTGGGTTGTGTGTGTTTGATGAATATGTTCAGTGGGAGAAAAAAATATGATTTTATAGCCACACTGACACACTTTCTGTTTCTGCTAACTGGCGAACACGCAGCCTCACTGCGCCAGACTGCAGGTAACACGTTTCTGTGTGCGTGTGCGTCTGTGTGTCTGACTAGCATCCCTCCCACTTTGTTAGCGGTGTCGTTGTGATTAGCACATCTGTACGTTGTGAACATCCAAAGTATATTTTTAGAAAGTCTCCAGTGTGCCTCTCTTATCCGCCGTATTAAGAAGCCCGCCTTTTTTGTTTTTTTGTCTGTGTGCAAACTTTCAGGGCAAAAGTCGCGTTCGGCAAGGCAGTGGCCACGCGCCGTCGCCGCCGCTCAGCCCCAGGCCGGGCCCCCCGGTGGCGGACGGGGGGAGCGCGGGAGCGGGCGCCGAGGAGATGGCCGAGGCTCCGCTGAGCGAGCAGCAGCAGCTCGCCATGCAGCAAGAGGAGCGCATCCTCACCGAGCAGATTGAGAGTCTGCAGAGAGAAAAGTACGACAGGTCGCAACATTTGATATATCGGGTTGATGGTAGACAAAAACTAACGTTGTGTATTATTGATGGGACTTTTGCAGGGAGGAACTAACATACGAGATGTTGATCTTGGAACCGCGAGCGTCCGACGATGAGACTCCTGAATCGGAAGCGTCCATCGGCACGGCGGACAGCTCCGAGAACATCACCATGGAAACGGAGGGCGCCAACACGGAGCTGCCCGGTAAGGGCCCAAACCAAAACCAGTGATTGAACTTGGTTCGAAAACCCAAACGAAGTGTATGTTAGTAACCAACAGAGGAGAAACGGGGATTAGATGAGTCACATATTCTTGCTCACATGGGGAAAACAAGCTGCGGTATGAATTATGAGAAATGTGGAAAAGCGAAAGCAAGACGAACACCGATCCCGCATATCAAACAGTGGTGTCATCCACAGAATCGGGCGCTTGCGGCTCCAGAAAATGGGAGCCGAAGAGCAGGCGACCGATGCGCCGCCATCCCGATTCGGTGGACTCTGCCGACTCGGCCTCCGCCTGCTCCAATCAGCCGCCGTCCGCCTCGCCGTCCCCTCATTACCGCTTCCGCTCGTCGTCGTCGGGACCCCTGCTGGCCTCCTACAGCCCGGGAGGGGCGGTGGCCGCGGCGGGCGAGATGAGCCGCCCAAGTCACAGGCTCCGCCTGAGCCGCAGCTCGCCGCGGGAGCCGTCGGGAGGACACCGAAGGGAGCCCGAGTTCGGCTCGGCGCCGCAGCAGCTGGTTCTGTACGGCAGCAACGAGTTCATGGTGTGACGCCGGCAAGGACGCAAGGCGGCCCGACTACGCGGGGCCTTGATTCAAAGTTTTGATAAAGACAAAGGTCGGCTGCGGCTGGTCACGGGGGTCGTGCACCCCCCCGCCCCGGCAGAGCAGGTGAGTACTGAGCCAGAGCGCGGAAGAAGACTGAACTTTGGTGGGCCGTCTTTCTTCTTCAGCTTGTAGCCAGAACGACTGAATCGCTCGGCTACGCTAAACTATGCTAAGCTAAGCTAAGCTAAATCCGCTTGTCACGTTTACACACCAGCCGAGATGCTGCATGCTCATCCGTTTGACTTCCTGTAAAGAAAGAGCGGGACGACACGTCACAGCTGACCCTTCACATGCGGCAGATGGTCGGGCTGAACAATTTTGGAAAAAAAAAATCATCTCATTTTAATTTTTTTCCATTCAGTATTGCGATTTCATGTTTCATGATTTTTATGAAGGTTCTCTTGGGCAATAAATCAACGTGTACTACGATAAACAAAATTGGATGCCAAATGTTTTATGGGTGGGGCTTATGTGAAAGTAAAGGCATGAATTAGTTTGAAAAACTGCTCCAGTGGGAGTTGGGAACTTACTCAACTTGCAGTCTATTCAGCGTGTTTCGACATGATATTATCAAATATATGAAATATACATAATATGACAAAAGAAAGCCTACCAACCCCCCGAAATGAAGCTTTTTTTTTTTTTTTTTTTTTTGCATACCACTACATTGCACGGTCAGTCTGAACTCAAAATTCAATTCATTGTTCAGCCCTAGTCAAGAAGAAGGCTCAAATCATCCATTTCCTCAAACGGGCGAGTGACATAGAACGTTCGTTTCCCCAGGAGAATTTTTGAGCTTTTGCCACCCGCAAGTCCCCCATGGTGAAAAGTCCGCTTATGAATAAGGTGGCTAGCACGTCCGCCTCCCGTTTAAGAGGTTCGACTCGGGCTCCGCCCTTCACCGATGACGCGCATGCCCGTCAGCTTGATTGCCGACTCCAAATCATCCGCTAGCGTCAATGTGAGCGCGAATGCCGTTTGGCCCTGCGATTGGCCGGCGACCACTCCGGGGTGTACCTCCGCCGGGATAGACACCGACTGGCGTTGGTGGAGGATTGGATGATTTTGAGCATAAGAAGAACATGTACATAGAGAGCAGGTGAAACGCATTCATTCCATTGCCACGCTCGTAAACGTCAGTGTTAGGACGTCGCCACTTGAATTTCTCTCCTTTGTTTGAATTCTTGCTGTTCTAACGTGTGCTGTCATTGCTATTTGATTGATATGCTAAGTTTCTGTTGGGCAACACTTAACAGGCTTTATGTTGATTTTTTTTCGGGGGGGTGGGTGGCACTGGGGAAGAGGACGTATCAGCTCACACATACACGCACATGGTCTACAGGTCTGTCCATCGAAGTATTTGGACCATGACGTCTTCAAGATTTGAGTGAAGTCAAGACTTTGAGCTTGAAGTGAAGAGCTTTCACTCGAAATTTTGGCATTGCAGTATGAGGTGCATTTGATGTGTAGTCTCCCATTTCCAGCCACTCAAAAGTATTTGGACAATGAAGTAACTGCAGTTTGCAGCCTCTGCCATGTCTGACGCCTCATGTGGTATGCTTTGGATCATGAGCCGTTCCTCCTCTTTTTTTTTTTTTTTTCTGCCTTAACAAATGACCCGACTTTTTGGGGTCCTGATTTGTTTTGACTTGCAAGCGAAACCTTGAGATTCAAGCGCTGAATGGTGGCAGTAAACTCAACTCACGTCCCCACAAGCAGAAGTTTGGAGATTTTTTTTTCCCCCCCAAAAAAGAGACTTCCAGTCATTTATTAGGATCCGCCATTGAAGTTTAGTGTCAAACTAAACGCCAAACAAAAGTAAATTACACATCATGTATTTAATAAAACCACATTTTGCCTAACGTCCCCTAGCTTAGTGCTGATACACAATGCAAAACACCATTGAAAAGCTAACAAATAGTGTCGATAGTATCTGCGGATTTTTGAACAGTGCTGCAACACAGGTAGACAGACAATATTGCAACACTAATATTGAAAATAAAGCTCTACTTCATGATTCCATTGAAATCTATCGCAAATAAAATTTAAAATGAAATTATAACCAAGTCCATGTTTTAAAACAATGTGGTTTTTTTTTTAAGATTAAAGGCAAACGTATTGAACTTAAAAGTTAAATCCAACTGTACTTGACTTTGTGATTCTTTCGCATACCACTAGAGGGAGCCCATGTATCGCTGCGATGCTGATGATGTCATTTGGCCGTCATCGGCATAAAATGGGCCTCCTTCCTAAATAAGTAAATGGTTTTTTTGGGGGGGGGGGTAGGTTTAGGTTTCTTTAAAGATCTTCATTAAAAGCTGACAGCTTGATTGTTTTATTTCACGTGCATAAAGGCAATTGTCCATATACTTCTGACTTCCTCTTCTTATTTTAGCTCAACAACAGCGCTTCCGTCCGCGGACCCTCGTAGCATTTAATGCGCAGAAACCAAAACACAGTAGCATTCAAATATTTCTCGGTATCGAGTGAAGGCTTCTAACGGCCTGATCGGGTAGCTGTCTATCACCACAATTAAAGCTGCAAGATTTGTCTCTCTGTACAACACAATCAGTGTTAAGCAGCTTTCGCCCTCCTCACTTGACACACACACACACACACACACACACACACACACATACACACACAAAAAAGGAGCTGAATGGACAAAAAAAAAACAAAACTTTTCTGTATTATTTGTTCATGTCATATTGCATCATGTGTGTGGGGGTAAAAAAAAAAGTGAATGTAAGTGTCACTGGAAGGCATGCTGTGCTTTCTCGGGCCCTTTTTGTTCCTCTTTTATAAACGGCGTATGTATGTACTGTATGTATGTATGTATGTATATTTTATTTATGTCCACGCATTCTGCTGGTTGATTGCTTTCAAAGGATTTGTTATGAAGGATATATTATCCTGTGTGTACGATCAAGTGCTTACAAGGCCAGGAAAGAAAAAAAAAAAATGAAACAAATGTTTTTGTCTGCGCCACTCGGGACATAGTTATACACATGGTGCAATTTTGTGTTACTTTTTCTTTTTACCTGTTATTATTTTAATGATACAAACATGTCAGTGGTTGTAAGGAAAAATAAAATGGAAAGACAAGACAGACCGTGGCTCGAGCTCACACGTTAACTGACTGCCTATTGATTTGAAAGCCGCGCGCTCCCCCGATATACGAAATCCCGATCCTGTTCGGGATTCCCAGGAGTGTGTCGTGTGAGCGTACATTCGCACAGCCAAACCGCTCCGAATGTGGCCGAGGAGAGCCGGCGAGACCGTCTCGTGTCTCACTTTATGCACCCAGGTCGGAAAATAAAAGCACTCTGAGACCTAAATTGACTCCAGTTGAGTAATATCAGAACACAACGCAGAGGTACATTGTTTTCAATGTACAGTTCCGGCTCAGGCCTTCCTGTGCGGAGTTTGCATGTTTTCCCCGTGCCTGCGTGGGTTTTGTCCGGGTACTCCGGTTTCCCCCCCACATTCCAAAAACATGCATGGCAAGTTTATGGAACACTCGAAATTGTCCCGAGGTGTGAGTGTTGATGTGTCGACCCGGAACCCGATCCAAGCCTCTCCCCAGAGGTCAGGGACGTGCCGAGGCGTTCCGCCTCTTCCCGGGTGCCGGCCGTAGGATCAGGAGGGCCGACACATGAAGAATCGTTCCTTCGTTGAGCCGCGGACCGGGGGACACACCAGATGTTTCTTTAAGCTTGAAGCCGAGATCGTTCGAAAGCCAAATACAAACTTATTCCAGAGGTCGAAGTGCAGGCTGGTCACAGACGAGTTTTATTCAATCAAAACCCGGAGAGATACAGATGTGCACATCGGGAAACTCTGAAATCCTTTGAGATTGAACACAGGTTTTATAACGTTGTGAGAGGCCAACCCCTCCAATTTCATTGGACAATCGCTTCGGTCATTTATCAGTTTTAATGGTATCATTATGCGTTGTGTAATTCTGATTCGCTGGGGCCTTCGTTATCAGCTAGATTTTAATGGTATCTATAAATTGCTTCATGTCTCGGTTCTGCATTCTAATGGTATCACAATATCTTTATTTTTAAAATAAAATAGAGGCCCCTACCGGGCCCTTGTGTGATTGCACATGGGTTTCAGAAGTCACCGTATCCTCGTAGTCATGGCAATTCAATGTATGCGAGTCCTCTAGATGTAATTACTGAACATGTGCAACAGTCTTGACTGACACGCGTTTTCCGCTGATCCACTGGGGCATATCTGCTAATCTAATGATGACCATTGCCGAATAGCTAGCAGGTATCATCAGTATTCATATTGTTCTTTCACCATGCATTCTTTGACATGTAATTAGTTAACGAGTATCATCCGTATGCAATTTGCTCTTTGCTTCGTTTCTTGTTTGACATGTTCATTTCTCTGTTTGACAACCATAGGCCCTGTAATTAGTTAATAAGTATCATCTGTATGCAATTTGCTTCTTGCTAAGTTTCTCGTTTGACATGTTCATTTCTCTGTTTGACAACCATACGCCCTTTTTCTACTAACTACGATTAGCTAACATCATATAACGTAATACCATGAAATTAATGCACTACTTAATATAAAACAGATACTACAGTGTGGATGGTTGTTCGTCTTTGGTGTGCCCTACAATTGGCTGGCAACCGGTTCAGGGTGTCCCCCACCTACTGCCCGAAGATGGCTGGGATAGGCTCCGGCACGCCCCGCAACCCTTGTGAGAATAAGCAGATCAGAAAATAGTTGACTAAAAAGTAATATTAATACAGTCATACCTCTTTTTTCGACCATAATCCGTTCCAGAAGGCTGTTTGAAAAGCGATTTGTTCGAAATACGAAACTATTCTATTAGCCCATGATTAGGGGCTAATACACTATTCAGAAATAACATAAAAACAGTCAAATTTGCGTAAATCACAACAAACACATCTGCTCACAATGAACGTTACACAAGGAAGCGTTAAACAGAGGGGAGTCGAGTGGCGTATTCGGGTTTGCTCAGTTTGGTCGAAAACCGGTTAGCCGTCGTAATCCGAGGAGTAAAAATCTCGAATTTTCTGTCCGAAATCCGATTTAGTCGATTACAGAGACGTTTGAAAACCGAGGTTTGACTCTTACATAATTATTAAAAATCGTAAACGACAAACAATGCGAACTTCTAATTGAAATTCTACATTTTCAATGTAGAGACATAATCACAAAATAATTGAGCACACAATATGGCGTGTGCAGTATATCCGTGATTCTCAGTGCGGCACTAATACCACAAGTGATATGCATAAATTGTATTTTTAAAAAGTTCGTTTCATAGCACTCCAAAAAAAAAAAAAGTAAGTATATAATAATGTAATAATAAAGACATTGAAAATAATGTTTAAGTAAATTCTATAGTTGATCTATTGCAGCAAACGTGTATTTTTAATGGAATTGAGCGTAGCACTCCAAAAAAAATATAAGTATATAATAATGTAATAATAAAGACAATGAAAATAATGTTCAAGTAAATTCTATCGTTGATATATTGCAGCAAACGTGTATTTTTAATGGAATTGAGCAGTTAATCTGTTTGGCATCTGACAAGATATTGACAAAAGTGCTCAAACGACGGCACCATATTGTATAAAATATTATCGAACAAAGTCACCCTCTCCTATTCGAGGAAGTCACGTTGGTCAGTATCCTCTCGCTGAGGCTCATCATTTATTTCTAATTTGATCAAAACATATCGCTTTGTTTTTTTTTCTTTTTCTATTGTGTGGTGTGTTGAATTAGTTCCGCGATTCGTTGTGAGCCTACATTGCTTTTTGCATTGGCATTTCATTTACGTTTTGTCGAGATTTTACACGTCGAGGTGCTCGTCTTTTGGCGCAGTTAAGTCGGAGAAAGCGCCGCTTTGCTGTCCAGCCAGCCTCCGCTTCACAAAATTGAAGTTGTGAGCCGCGTCGAGGCCGCCATTATTGTTCCTTGCTCAGCCGTTTCTGCTCCGTATTTCAGAATCCCACTGAAAGAAAAGCCACGGTCCGCCGAAGTGTCGAGTGTTCGCGAAGAGAGACAGTGACTTGGAGCGGCCACAATCAGTTGCGACCCCCGTACGCGCCGTACGCGGAAAATTTAAAAAAAAAAAAAAAAGTTGGCGACGGCCACCATCTTCAAGGTGAGTTCATTTTCTCCGTTTTTTGTTTTTTTTTCCAACGCTTGACCGTGCTTTTGAAATGTGTTGCACTTTCGTATGAATGACATGATCATTCAGTACTGTTATGACTGTCCTTAAATGTGTTTGTGGCATTATTTTTTTTTTTTTAAATTATAAAACAGATACTACAGTGTGGATGGTTGTTCGTCTTTGGTGTGCCCTACAATTGGCTGGCAACCGGTTCAGGGTGTCCCCCACCTACTGCCCGAAGATGGCTGGGATAGGCTCCGGCACGCCCCGCAACCCTTGTGAGAATAAGCAGATCAGAAAATAGTTGACTAAAAAGTAATATTAATACAGTCATACCTCTTTTTTCGACCATAATCCGTTCCAGAAGGCTGTTTGAAAAGAGATTTGTTCGAAATACGAAACTATTCTATTAGCCCATGATTAGGGGCTAATACACTATTCAGAAATAACATAAAAACAGTCAGATTTGCGTAAATCACAACAAACACATCTGCTCACAATGAACGTTACACAAGGAAGCGTTAAACAGAGGGGAGTCGAGTGGCGTATTCGGGTTTGCTCAGTTTGGTCGAAAACCGGTTAGCCGTCGTAATCCGAGGAGTAAAAATCTCGAATTTTCTGTCCGAAATCCGATTTGGTCGATTATAGAGACGTTTGAAAACCGAGGTTTGACTCTTACATAATTATTAAAAATCGTAAACGACAAACAATGCGAACTTCTAATTGAAATTCTACATTTGCAATGTAGAAACATAATCAGAAAATAATTGAGCACACAATATGGCGTGTGCAGTATTTCCGTGATTCTCAGTGCGGCACGAATACCGCAAGTGATATGCATAAATTGTATTTTTAAAAAGTTCGTTTCGTAGCACTCCAAAAAAAATATAAGTATATAATAATGTAATAATAAAGACAATGAAAATAATGTTCAAGTAAATTCTATCGTTGATATATTGCAGCAAACGTGTATTTTTAATGGAATTGAGCAGTTAATCTGTTTGGCATCTGACAAGATATTGACAAAAGTGCTCAAACGACGGCACCATATTGTATAAAATATTATCGAACAAAGTCACCCTCTCCTATTAGGGGGAAGACCCAATTAACGTCTTAAGCCGCCGCACTAGAAGGCGCGAGTGTGCCAAATGAAGTGTCTTGTTGCTCACGTGAAATGCGGCGGGGGCCCGTAAAGAAGAAGTGACGCAACGGCGCACAGTAGGGGCACCAGCTTCCAGCTGTAGCTGGGGGCAGAGCTACGAGGAAGTCACGTTGGTAAGTATCCTCTCGCTGAGGCTCATCATTTATTTCTAATTTGATCAAAACATTATCGCTTTGTTTTTTTTTTTTCTATTGTGTGGTGTTTTGAATTAGTTCCGCGATTCGTTGTGAGCCTACGTTGCTTTTTGCATTGGCATTTCATTTACGTTTTGCCGAGATTTTACACGTCGAGGTGCTCGTCTTTTGGCGCAGTTAAGTCGGAGAAAGCGCCGCTTTGCTGTCCAGCCAGCCTCCGCTTCACAAAATTGAAGTTGTGAGCCGCGTCGAGGCCGCCATTATTGTTCCTTGCTCAGCCGTTTCTGCTCCGTATTTCAGAATCCCACTGAAAGAAAAGCCACGGTCCGCCGAAGTGTCGAGCGTTCGCGAAGAGACAGCGACTTGGAGGGGCCACAATCAGTTGCGACCCCCGTACGCGCCGCGACAGTATAGCGGAAAAATTTTAAAAAAAAGTTGGCGACGGCCACCATCTTCAAGGTGAGTTCATTTTCTCCGTTTTTTTTTTTCCAACGCTTGACCGTGCTTTTGAAATGTGTTGCACTTTCGTATGAATGACATGATCATTCAGTATTGTTATGACTGTCCTTAAATGTGTTTGTGGCATTATTTTTTATTTTTTTTTAGATGCATGATTTTGCCATGGTTTTCTTTGATTTGGAGACAACTGGATTGGGTATGTGACTGAATCAAGTGTTCGTTTGTTTCATGTTTTTCTTTTGAATTATTCTCATTTCTTTACCCTTCAGTTGGCACAAGCATTTACAAACTGTAGGCAGATGCGAAGCTGTCTGCTGTCTTTCCCCTGGCTGTTTTTTTTTTCCTCGCCATCCCTAAGATAGGCAATTGGCAGAATTGCCCGCGGGCCACATGCAAAAAGCGACCAGTCTTGACTAACCCCTTGTTTGATTTTTTTTTTTTTTAAAACGGAGGGGGAAGATAAGATAAGATAAGATAAGAAAACGATAAGATAAGACCTTTATTAGTCTCGCAATGGAGAAATTCCCAATTCACAGCAGCAAAGTTATGAAAGGAAGAAGTAGAACAACAAAATATAGGAGCTGCTAGAAATGCAGCCACTCTCGCGGCGCCATCTTGAAGTCAAAATAACAAAAATGATTGTTGAAATAGTTTTTTTTTAAAACCCAAACAATTCTAAAACGGTTATCAACATTCAATATACATTTTGCAGAGGAGGGGGAGCTGTCAATTTGCTTTTGGCCCCCCTTGGACACAGGTTCTTTTATCTCTCTATAAGGTGGAAGAAGACCCAACACCACATCGTCTTTTCTTCGGTTTATCACAACGCAACACAAATCGATTCGGGCTCCTGTGAGTCTCAGATTTCATCAGGAAGCCTCGAAGAAATAAAGTCTCGCGTGTATATATAGGCATAGTATGTTAATTACGTTAATGAGGGGCGGGCAGTCCTTCCCCTTATGTAAAAATCAGAAACAAAGAAAGGTCAATGCAGTTCGATCTTGGCATTTTGACAAACTACAGACCACATCTGTTGTGCACAAATCTCGAGATAAGAGTTCCTCCTCGAGGGAACTTGACAGCCTTCAGGGACTTTCCCGAGGTGGGGGACACAAAAGAAGACACTTGGGGGGGGCTCTTAATCACTCAGGGGGAAATAGGATCTAAACTTCACACGACATTCTTTGTTTTAAGTACTTCAGCAGATGTTCAGGACAGAGACTAGTATCAATAGTTCTCATAACAAGGTGAAATTCCTCAACAATGTTCTTCTACTACTTCCAGAGGAATAATTCCTTAAACTACTTCGAGAGGAATAATTCCTGAACAATTTCCACCAAAAAAATTCATGAAAATGTTGAAAGCATCTTGGGGAAAAAAAATCCGAAACAAAATTCTGCTTGTGCCAAACATGCATCAAGTGTCGTTTTTAAGTTGTAATGTCACCCATTCAGCACGAGATGCGTTTTCTCCTATCCTGCCCTATGTGACAACGTGAGGAATCCATTTTTGCAGACTTGGAATGACATGCAGGACAAACATAGTATCTCACAAATATTCCAATTTGGAGTGATTTGAGAAAAACGTGGAGTGGAAATTTTATATTCAACAGCGTCAACGTGTGTTTTAACCATTAACTGCGTTAACTGCTGTCGCACATCCATCTATCCATCCCTAAGAGTGGATGCAAGTGCCTTGTGTGCCATATTGTGGTTTTCCTGCCCTTCACACTTGCAAAACAGGATGAGCAGCAGACGGCTGTTCAGAGAGGAGCACTCTTCTCATTCTCTTCTCTCTTTTCTCTTTCTTTTTGATTATTGAACACATATAACCAATGACAATCAAGTATCGTTGAACGTAACCATATTAGTAACATGTTTCGGTTTCGTTTTACTCTTCAATCCCTCCCTGGAAGAAAAAAAAAAGGCTATCAGAGGGGGCCGCGCCCCACGGCTCCATGACAGATTTATGAATGGTGTTTCTCCGTCAACTGTCGCTGAAATAAATGTCATCGTTGAGCAAAGACTTCTGTTGTCTTTGGTTTCCCTGGACAAGACAAATGCAAAAAAAAATGAGTTCTTGCACTTATTGCTGGTTTGCTGTTCTTTAGTTTTGTGTTGTCCTTGAGTGGTCTTTTTGCAGTTAATGTTAGTTTCTTGTTCAGCAGTTTTGTGCAAGAGAGCCCTTTGCACTGGGGGGAAAAAAAAAATCACAGGATGTGGCTATTAAGTTGACTCCCCTTTGCCCGCAGACACTCGACGGTGTCACATCATCCAGCTGGGGGCCGTTTGCGGTCACCTGACCTTCAACGCCTACATTGTCCCCCAACGCCCCATCACTCAGCGGGCCTACGAGGTCAACGGCTTCTACATGGTGGACGGCATTCTCTATCGCCGCAGGAAGGCCAAGCCCACCGTCTCAGTCAACCGGGCTCTCACAAGTTTCCTCAGATTCCTGAGATCTTTGGACAGGCCCGTGTGCCTGGCGGCCCACAACGCTAACTCGTTTCACGTCCGCATCCTGATGAGGCTGCTGTGGAGATTCCACCACTTTTGGAAGTTCCGCAACGTCGTGCACTTTCATCTGGACACCTTAAAGGTCAGCAGGATGATCAACCCTGGTGGCAGTCAGAAATTGAAGGACTTAGTGGGCAAGGACTACGACGCTCACAATGGGCTGGAGGACGCCAGGGCGTTGCAGGGCCTTTGGAAGAGGTGGGCCTTAAATGACCATGACATTCAGGATTTCTTGATCGAGTGGTAGCCGCTCAAAAGCCCCCGAGGCCGGAAGCGGCCCGCCGCATCACTTTGCGTGCTCTCGCCAAAGCAAATCCAAGTATTTCCCACGTCGGTTTTCTTGTGAACTGGATTTGTTCTTTTTTCACTTTGGCAGAAAATGTTCTCACGATGCTGTGATTCTGTTGCGTTGTCGGTTTGCTGCTTTTTTGTGGAGCCCCCGTGGTCTCCTTCTCACAAACAAATACAAATGCTGTTCAATACAAACAACAGGTCCTGACTTGTTCATGACATTTAGATGGTTTTTTTTTTTTTTTTTTTTTTTTTTTTTTTTTTGTCAATCCCAGTCTGCATTCTCAACTTTGGTCTCATAAAAAGCCAAATGTCTTCAATACACGACAAAAACAAAGAAAGTGACCTTGCCGTTCCAACAACTTTGTTGAGTGCTGTGCTTATCGATCAGCAGATCACTAAACTCCAACCGGGATCCGTCTCCAAAAATTTTGCACATCGAGAGATTGAAATTGGCAAAACAGCTCCAGCTCAGGTAGGTGAGGTGGCGTTCGTTTGTGGACAGAGGAGTTGTCACATCTTTCCGCAGATTCCCAATTAGATTTAGGTCTGGACTTTGACTTGGCTATTCTTTACGACACCTGGAGATGTCGAGTTTTGAACGCTTCCGGTGTCGATTTAGCTTTCTGTTCGGGGGGTCCTTTGCCTTGTTGGAAGCTAAACCTTTGTGAAACTTTTAAGTAGCAGCCAATAAGGATTTCGCTCTAATCACTCGACTGCCACAGCAATAACGGACCTTCCTCAAGTCAAATAATTTTTTTCTAAACCTGTAATCGGCATCCCCTGATCTGAATCCCCGAGAGAGCACTTCAGTGGGTCACAAGTTGTCTCAAATACAGAAGATAGTGTGCAGGAATTTATTCTTGACTGATTTTCTAGCCCCTCTCTGTTGTTGCATCTCATTCCAGCACTTGAAAGCGAGAATGGTATATGCCGTTGAAGGTATTTCCTGCTTAAGTGTGATTGCAATCACCTTTAGTGACCCCCTTCACCCCCACCACTTTTAGGACCCCTCTAGAGGACATGTTTAACATCAAAAGAGTATCTGTTATCTCAAGTATCTGTGTTGATTGCATCACATCAAAGCTCAGACCGAAGACGAGAGCGGGGGTCGGGGTGGTCTGGTCTCACCTCACCACTGCCAACTTTTTTTCCAGCCACACCGGGGGGTCAGATGACATGTTCATTTCTTGCGGGATTTGCATGAAGATGTAACTGCCCGTTACTACTCTCATGATCATATTTGTCTCGATCTAGACTTGTGACTGGATTTTTCCGGCGCTTTTCTGACGAAATCTAAAACTCTCAGAAGCCCGAATCGATTCGTATCGAGTTGTGATCAACTACAGAAAAGATGGCGCAGAGTTGGGTCTTTCTCTCGCCTTTATAGAGAAAGGAAAGAACCTGTGTACAAGGACGGCCATCAGGAAATGGACTTCTCCCCTCCACAATGGTTTGTTGAAATCAACAGCAAACAATCCAAATACTGTCATGGAGTTTGTGGGGTACCTCAAGGAATGGTGACATGAAATTTATCATCATCATTCTTCAACTTTGGATCATTTAGAAATCCTCCGGGCACACCTGAAGTGAGTTGGCTGCCAAATATTGCGCACACTCCACTTTTCTTGTTTTCTGTCTTGATATAATATGTCGGATACATTTCATTCCGTTTCTCTCTCTCTCCCTTGTCTCTCTCTTTCGTTTTCTCTTCTATCTCTCCCTCTTACTTTCTGTTTCATTTTCCCTCTTTGACTCACTTTCCACCCCTCCCCCCAGCCCCCCCACCCACCCCTCCATCTCAAAAATGCAAAATGTTTTATAGGCTCCCTGTAGTAGCACAAATTGCTGCCCAAGTCGAGTTGGAAACTATTCAATGCTCATGTTAAATACGCTAGTGCATTTATTGTGCGAGAGTTACTGGTTGCTTGTTTTTAAAACAATATTTCAGTTGAAAAATACTTTTATGTGCAATTCTCATGTAATCATTATTTAAATACTGTTTATTATTACCCTTCTAACTTTATTTTTTGGGTCGTACTTGATGTAATAGGTTTGAGAACCATTATTCCCGATACCTGATGCTAACCCGAGCAGTAGGCGGGGGGCACCCTGAACCGGTTGCCAGCCATTCGAAGGGCACACAGAGACCAACAACCATTCGCACTCACAATCACACTTAGGAACAATGTCGAGTGTTCCGTTCGCGTGCCATGCATGTTCTTGGAATGCGGGAGGAAACCAGAGTACCCGGAGAAAACCCACACAGGCACGGGGAGAACATGTAAACTCCACACAGGAAGGCCAGAGCCGGAATCGAATCTCTCACCTCTGCACTGCGAGGCGGACGTGTTAACCGTGCCGGCCACCGGATTAACGTAATGGAAATAAGAATGGATTTGAATGGAATTGAGCAGTTGATGAAATCTACTTTGCATATCTAAAATACTACAAACTAAAGCTATTCGTTATAAGTGAATCATGTATAATATAATATAAGATAGACGAACATATTTTGACGTGCAAAATCCAAAAGTACGCCGTCGCTTGCATTGAAATGCAGCTGCGCCACAGGAGCGGCGGACTACATTTCCCGTCGTGCACCGCGCGAAAAAAGCGAAACTAAAGGAAAAGCGGAGAAAAGTCGCTGGTTGCGAGGAAAACAACCTCGCGAGCGAGCCCCGATGCGTGGGCCAGCCAGAGCCAGAGGGGAGGGAAAGGAAAGGAAAGGGAAACGTAAGGCGAGTGAGTCCCCGTTCCTCGCAAATGAAAGTTGACTTAGCTTGACGTGAGCGGCTATAAAACCCGCAACTCTGACAATTGCTTGGCAGTCGACGCGAGACGCTTCTTCACGGTGAGTAGCTTTTTTAACGCTGTTTTTTTTTTCTTTCCATTGAGGTGTTGTTGTTGTTGTTGTTGCTGTTGCTGTCTTGAACTGGAATGCTGATTTATTTTTCTCCTCCACAGATGTCTTACACGGTGGTTTTCTTCGATCTTGAAACAACTGGACTGGGTATGAGACATTATGGCATCATAAAAAAAAAAAAATCTAGTTGATGACATTGCTATCAGCGTCACACCTACGTTAAAGTTTATACGTATTTATTTTTTATGCATTTTTATTATATTTTGTGGCTGTTTAAAAACACATTTCTCTGTAAGTACCACCACAGAAGGTTGTCGGGTAAACTCTCCAAGTATTAACATTAAAATGCGCTTACGTCATAGTAGTTCGGGAAGTGTTTATCAAACAAGAGAGCAGTTTTACCCCTAAAAAAGTGTATCAAATATCGTTGTAACTCACTATAACATTATACCCGGTTTATATATAATATCACGCTTGAATAAACGAAAAAAAAAAGAATCCATTATAAATAAAAATTGGCTTCCAATATTTAAAAAAAAAACAAATTAAAATTTTAATACAAATATTGTGTCCTGAAAAATTAAAATGCTTTACTTAAAATGGAAAAAAAGGAAATCTCATGAATCTTTTTTTCAGTTTTATTCTAATGTTTGATTGTATTTCATGTTTTAAATCTATTTATTCCATTTTGTTTGGTATTGAATTTATCCATCCGTCATCTGAAACCGCTCATTGATTGTAGTTTGCGTTTTAAATATTGTAAATGTAATTTGTACTAAATTCAGTGGTTCTTTTGTGCGTTACTAGAAAGTGATTTAACGATATCCAAACGTCATAATACGATACTATCATGATATAAACCTCAGGATAATCACAATATTGTGGGGAGGTCGGCGATATAAAAAAAAAAAATCTCACAATATTCGAGAAACACTCACAAGATTATTTTTAAAAAAGAAAAAAAGCTCATGATGTTGAAAAAAAAAACAAAGCACAATATGGCTTTTTTGTACATAATAACAGCAATGACAAAGAAATAGGCTTGGCCAGTGTTCCTAGTGACTCAGCGGCGCAAAGTATAATGGTCTATGTAGTTGCTGTGTTTGGCTGAAGTGGCCAAAAGGTCACGGTTTTTGACGGAGAGGTAACATGAGGACGATATTGTGGAAACGTTTTTTTCCATCGTATGGCTTATATTTGCTTACTCCCATAAACTTGAGACGCCCGTGTTGGAACAGGGCCTGGTTGACCTAAAATAATGATAATAAGAATAATTCTTATTACTCTTGCCTATTTATGTTATCGCTTCTTTTTTTAGGGCGAATTCAGGGAACTGTCAGGTTTTTGTTACATTATTCATGGCTATTTGTAGATTCACTTTTTTTTTTTAATTGAGGGTAAGCCCAAGTTATGATAAATGTAGACTTTTTAAATTTTTTTTATTTTTTTAATTTTTTTAATCTTACCTATTTCTCAAACTGAAGCTCATCACTGGCATGCACACTTGCTTTTGTGACAAATTTACCCCATTCTAGTTTGTGAGCACAAAAAGGTTTGAATGATGTATTTTCTTTATTTTCATGTAAAATGTTCATTACAGTTAGGAAGAAGCGCTGGCATGTTTGTTCCACTTCCTGTCAGGAGTCAAAAAGTCTGTTGAGCAATGCGGGCCCTCATCCAAGTTGGAGCCAGCGGCTTCGCAGCTCACATTTCTGCCCAATC
>NW_017805417.1:583286-583696 GCF_001891065.2 Hippocampus comes
AAGTAAATTCTATCGTTGATATATTGCAGCAAACGTGTATTTTTAATGGAATTGAGCAGTTAATCTGTTTGGCATCTGACAAGATATTGACAAAAGTGCTCAAACGACGGCACCATATTGGATAAAATATTATCGAACAAAGTCACCCTCTCCTATTAGGGGGAAGACCCAATTAACGTCTTAAGCCGCCGCACTAGAAGGCGCGAGTGTGCCAAATGAAGTGTCTTGTTGCTCACGTGAAATGCGGCGGCGCTCCGTAAGAATCGGTGGACTCGATTTCTAACCCGGCACCTGTAACGGAGTGATCCATGAAATTTGTGAAATATAACGGAAGTGACGCAACGGCGCACAGTAGGGGCACCAGCTTCCAGCTGTAGCTGGGGGCAGAGCTACGAGGAAGTCACGTTGGT
>NW_017805417.1:590032-619919 GCF_001891065.2 Hippocampus comes
ATGTTCTTGGAATGCGGGAGGAAACCAGAGTACCCGGAGAAAACCCACACAGGCACGGGGAGAACATGTAAACTCCACACAGGAAGGCCAGAGCCGGAATCGAATCTCTCACCTCTGCACTGCGAGGCGGACGTGTTAACCGTGCCGGCCACCGGATTAACGTAATGGAAATAAGAATGGATTTGAATGGAATTGAGCAGTTGATGAAATCTACTTTGCATATCTAAAATACTACAAACTAAAGCTATTCGTTATAAGTGAATCATGTATAATATAATATAAGATAGACGAACATATTTTGACGTGCAAAATCCAAAAGTACGCCGTCGCTTGCATTGAAATGCAGCTGCGCCACAGGAGCGGCGGACTACATTTCCCGTCGTGCACCGCGCGAAAAAAGCGAAACTAAAGGAAAAGCGGAGAAAAGTCGCTGGTTGCGAGGAAAACAACCTCGCGAGCGAGCCCCGATGCGTGGGCCAGCCAGAGCCAGAGGGGAGGGAAAGGAAAGGAAAGGGAAACGTAAGGCGAGTGAGTCCCCGTTCCTCGCAAATGAAAGTTGACTTAGCTTGACGTGAGCGGCTATAAAACCCGCAACTCTGACAATTGCTTGGCAGTCGACGCGAGACGCTTCTTCACGGTGAGTAGCTTTTTTAACGCTGTTTTTTTTTTCTTTCCATTGAGGTGTTGTTGTTGTTGTTGTTGCTGTTGCTGTCTTGAACTGGAATGCTGATTTATTTTTCTCCTCCACAGATGTCTTACACGGTGGTTTTCTTCGATCTTGAAACAACTGGACTGGGTATGAGACATTATGGCATCATAAAAAAAAAAAAATCTAGTTGATGACATTGCTATCAGCGTCACACCTACGTTAAAGTTTATACGTATTTATTTTTTATGCATTTTTATTATATTTTGTGGCTGTTTAAAAACACATTTCTCTGTAAGTACCACCACAGAAGGTTGTCGGGTAAACTCTCCAAGTATTAACATTAAAATGCGCTTACGTCATAGTAGTTCGGGAAGTGTTTATCAAACAAGAGAGCAGTTTTACCCCTAAAAAAGTGTATCAAATATCGTTGTAACTCACTATAACATTATACCCGGTTTATATATAATATCACGCTTGAATAAACGAAAAAAAAAAGAATCCATTATAAATAAAAATTGGCTTCCAATATTTAAAAAAAAAAACAAATTAAAATTTTAATACAAATATTGTGTCCTGAAAAATTAAAATGCTTTACTTAAAATGGAAAAAAAGGAAATCTCATGAATCTTTTTTTCAGTTTTATTCTAATGTTTGATTGTATTTCATGTTTTAAATCTATTTATTCCATTTTGTTTGGTATTGAATTTATCCATCCGTCATCTGAAACCGCTCATTGATTGTAGTTTGCGTTTTAAATATTGTAAATGTAATTTGTACTAAATTCAGTGGTTCTTTTGTGCGTTACTAGAAAGTGATTTAACGATATCCAAACGTCATAATACGATACTATCATGATATAAACCTCAGGATAATCACAATATTGTGGGGAGGTCGGCGATATAAAAAAAAAAAATCTCACAATATTCGAGAAACACTCACAAGATTATTTTTAAAAAAGAAAAAAAGCTCATGATGTTGAAAAAAAAAACAAAGCACAATATGGCTTTTTTGTACATAATAACAGCAATGACAAAGAAATAGGCTTGGCCAGTGTTCCTAGTGACTCAGCGGCGCAAAGTATAATGGTCTATGTAGTTGCTGTGTTTGGCTGAAGTGGCCAAAAGGTCACGGTTTTTGACGGAGAGGTAACATGAGGACGATATTGTGGAAACGTTTTTTTCCATCGTATGGCTTATATTTGCTTACTCCCATAAACTTGAGACGCCCGTGTTGGAACAGGGCCTGGTTGACCTAAAATAATGATAATAAGAATAATTCTTATTACTCTTGCCTATTTATGTTATCGCTTCTTTTTTTAGGGCGAATTCAGGGAACTGTCAGGTTTTTGTTACATTATTCATGGCTATTTGTAGATTCACTTTTTTTTTTTAATTGAGGGTAAGCCCAAGTTATGATAAATGTAGACTTTTTAAATTTTTTTTATTTTTTTAATTTTTTTAATCTTACCTATTTCTCAAACTGAAGCTCATCACTGGCATGCACACTTGCTTTTGTGACAAATTTACCCCATTCTAGTTTGTGAGCACAAAAAGGTTTGAATGATGTATTTTCTTTATTTTCATGTAAAATGTTCATTACAGTTAGGAAGAAGCGCTGGCATGTTTGTTCCACTTCCTGTCAGGAGTCAAAAAGTCTGTTGAGCAATGCGGGCCCTCATCCAAGTTGGAGCCAGCGGCTTCGCAGCTCACATTTCTGCCCAATCACCCGACAGTCGTTTGTGGGCCAATGAGAAGACTGCCCGAATATCGGTTAGCCAATGAGGTTACACTTGGATGTGAACCAGTCACCGTCCAGCCAGACTGAGGCACTGTCCTATTCGAGCCCAAAATATGAGCCGAACAAGTTTGAGGTGATAAAATCAAGATAACGGCCTAAATTGAAGTCCAGCAAATTACATTTTATTTTAAAGCAGTTCTGATGGCATTTTACAGAGAATTTTGATTTAAAAAAATTAATAATAAAGTACTTCATGATTCAATGCAGCTTTATCGAGCTGAAAAGTTACTTTGGTAGGTTTGTTTTGTTTTGCCGACAACAAGAGGGAGCCCACATACCACTAGTCGGTATGTGTTTACACTGCTTTAAATATGACATTTATACTACATTTGCAAAACCACAGAAACAGTTGGACTCCTTTAAACAGCCTCATATCTGTGAATGAGATTACAGTCCTCAAAAGTAGCCAATATGATTGACATTTAAGTTTTATCTTTTGCCTTTGTGCCGGGTCCAAAGTGGCAGTCGCATCTTGTGTTTGAGGCAGATGCGCAATCTGTTGTTGAGACTTGCGATTTGGCCCAAACAACCTTGATGGGTCGCTCTCTGGAGCATTTTATGTCATTGTTCAGGTCAAAAGTGTTTTCCAACCTTGATGAAGCCAAAGCACATATTTGACACAATCAGAAAAATATCATTACACACCCCTGAAGAAAAATATCACAAAGATTATATTGAAATAATGATGAGTTTAGTCATCAATGAGGCTAACCTACGCTACATGTTTTGTTATTTTTCAATTGAAACATTTGTGTTTTTATACACCAGCTAACGGCAGAAGCTTCACGTTTTTTTTTTGTTTTTATTTTGTGAACAATTAAGACAGTTTCGTCATAAGTGAAGCTATTATGCGTGCTGTTGTACACATTAAAGACAGTTTAGTCTTTCATGATGATACGGTAGCGTCTTATGTTTTTGGAAACATTGAAGGTGAAGACAGCCTTCACTGAAGCGAACATGTTTTTGTGGCTTGCACACGGAAGAACGTTAAGTCCCAAGAGAAGCTAACGTAAAACCTATTTGTTGTTGGGTAACATTCAAGAAGAATTTGTCTTTTTTTTCCATACATTGCCGACCGTTCAGTCTCAATTGAAGCCGACATTAGCTTTGAGTGAAGCTAACGAACAGCTAAAGTCCGAAGTGAAGCTAACATACAAGTGAAGCTAACATATAAGTGAAGCTAACGGATGTTTTTGACCACGATGAAGACCGTCTAGTCCTAAACGAAGATAACTTACATGTTCCTCGACACATTGAAGACGTTTTTACTGCACGTGAAGCTAAATTGTCTGTTTTTGTCGAGCATAGACAGTTTAGTCTTCAGTGAAATGCCATGTTTTTGGTGACGTTGAAGACAGTTTTTGTTGTAAGTGAAGTGTACAGACATGTTTTTGTCAACATTGAAGACACGTTAGTTTTATGTAAAGCTAACATGTTTTTGTACACACTGAAGATGGCTGGGCTTTCAATAAAGCTAACATGTTTTTGTTGTTGACAATTTTGCTCCGCAACAAATCTAACATCCATCTTTTTTGTAACCTAAACATGTTTTTGCGCACGTTGAAGACAGTTTAGCTAACCTATGTTTCTGGACTCTCACTTACCCGCAGACACTAGAAACTGCGACATCATCCAGATCGCAGCCGTCTGCGGCATGGCAGACTTCAACGCCTACACCGTCCCCCGCTGTGAAATTACCACAGAAGCCAAGAGAGTCACGGGCTTCTCTGTGGCGAACGGCGTTCTGTTCCGCCATGGGGTGGCCATGCCCACCATGCCGCTCCGTCAGGCTCTCAGCTCTTTCATCGACTTCCTCTCCTCTTTACCGGAGCCCGTGTACCTGGCCGCTCACAACGCCAACCGCTTTGATGTCCCCGTCCTTGACAGGGTGCTGAGGGAGTTCTCCCTCCTGCAGCGCTTTCAGAGGGTCGTGTCCAACTACCTGGACACCTTTCTGCTCAGCAAGAGGATGTTCACCAATTTCTACAGCTACTCCTTGAAGTACATGGTGGAGTACTTCCTGGGGAAGACCTACGATGCCCACAACGCTCTGGAGGATGCCAGGATGCTGCAGGAGCTCTTTCAGAAATGGAAACCGGGCAGGAACGCCGTGGGCAAGTGCTTGATCTAGCGCACGTGTCAAACCAAAAGGCCCAGAGGCCAGATGGGGCCCGCCACGTCATTTTGGGGGGGCGCTCCCGAAGGCAAATCGTGTTCCATATTTTGCCCAGTGCAGTTGTTCTTTTCAATTTTGCGGAAAATCTATAACAACCTTTGCATTTTTCCACACTTTTTACATCTAGAATGAGCACCCCGCCCCCTCTCCAAATCCATTCTTAACATCAATTGAACTATAACGCAGTACTCATTTTGCTTGCCGCTATTTATCATGACTTGTAATTTCAGAGTCTCTTGATGGAGAAAATGTACTCCATGACCCGAGTCAAAGCAGTGACTGATTTAAAAGTATTTGTAATCACATTGAATGTGTATGTGTCAACGTGTGATGAGGGGATGATCCATTGAAATGATTTTCGGAGTCAGAACGGCCCACTATAGGGAAACAATAAGTACAACGTTGCCTGCCATGAAAATGAGTTTGAGCCTTTGGAATGATTGCGTCATGGCCCAGTGGTTTATTTCCAGGCTTCTGCTGACCAAATAAAGCACAAGTGTCAAACTCAAGGCCTGTGGACCAAATTCTACCCTCCGTGTCATTTGATACGGCCCGCAAAAGCTTATAACGTTTTGTTTTGTTTTGTTTTGTTTTGTTTTTTTTTGTCCAAAGATAATGATAATCAAATGCTGGGGCAATCATGTACCGTCAGTGTTCCAACATGAAACATAATTCCATTTGGGACAAGAATGATAATTGCGCGACAGTGCGGCTCTGGCTAACATCCTTTCACGGCTAGCGATGTCGTGTTTGCAATCCGGCGCGCGTGCAGCACTTGTATCAAAAGAAAAGACTCACGCTGTTGAAAAAAAATCCAATGAAACCGCTTCCATGTTGATGCAAAATATAAGATAAGATAAGATAAGATAAGAAAACCTTTATTAGTCTCGCAATGGAGAAATTCCCAATTCACAGCAGCAAAGTTATGTATATAAGCACTTATTTTGCCTCTTGTTCTTCTGCCGTATGTAATCCGACTGCAACTGTAAAACCAAACCATGTATCCACCTGTTGAATTTTGTGATATCGTGACACACTGAGCCGTTTATGAGGTTTCACCGTTATAATCGCGCCCCGCCATCCATTCCTGAGGGCAACCACAGCTACGATGTTGCCAACGCACCTTGAGTATGACACCAGCGGTCGAGGTGAAAGAGCGTACTTTATGGTATACATTCATGTGAATGAATGAACTTGTATTTGGTAGTACTAAAAAGATTTCTATTTTGGAAGATTTAGCACAAGCAATGATGGCCTTGAAAGTCATTTTCGACTAATTTGTGAGAGTATTTTGTTTAAAAAGAAATTTTACATGCACTTTCATTGAACATGAAGTCCTTTTGTACCTCTGTATGGTTTTTATTAGCTGAGGATGTGTGTGTGTGTGTTTGTGTTTGGACTGAAAAACTATGCTTGGTCATTTTAACCGAACATCAACGCCACTAAATTTTGTTCCGTAGACGGATAAATGTGCAGAGCCCAGATTTCACCTTTGTATAATTTTATACTGCACTATTCATAATAGATTTTATGAAACATTTATGCGAATGAAATGAGATGCTTTGTGTTTTCATTTGAAATCGACTTTTCCAAATACCTTTTTTATTCTCTCATTAAAAGCCTTTTTATCCAATGACGAGCGTCTGTGTTGTGTGTGACGTAGATCGAAACAAGGAATGCTACTGACCGTGATCCAACCATTGATAGAGGATAGTGTTCTCAACATTCATTCCATGTGGTCACTTCTGTTTCGTTCTCATGCTCACACATTTTTACACCTGACCATGTCATCTTTTCTTTTTATTTTCCCAATTAATTTTGATCCGCGATAATGCGTTTCTAAACACTTTTTTTCTTGACATTCTGTTTTTTTACACAACACAGAGTAATATGTTTGTTTGTTTTTAAATTAAAAACATTCCATGAAAACAAAAATAAAGTTGTGTATTTAGGAGCTGGAATGGTTTACTGGCATTCAAACTCAACTGGGAAAATTAAAATGTAGGAGCAGGTTTTGTTATGAGGTACAACTAACTTTGCAGGTGAGAATTCGAATCTGGAGCCTGAATTTCATTTGTTTGCCACGTGGGGGCAGCCAAGCGTTGTTTTGTAGCCATCAGCAGAGAAAAGAAGAAGTCTTCTTCGTTTGAAGTATTTTAAATGATTGAGCGGTGCTTTTCTTAGGGGGCAAGATAATGGCGTGTAAAAGTTATACTCTTGCCGTCCTCATGATATCGACCAAATACTTATCAAGTGTCTATTCTGTTTCGTATGACTATTCAAGTTTAAGCTTTTAAACGTTCGATGTTTCGACGGAACGTTTAAAAAACGATGGAGGCGTCGGGGGCAGATGGCTCCTCTCAGCAGCCGATTGTTTTCTTCGACTTGGAGACCACTGGACTCGGTAAGAAAGAGTTTTTGTGAGCTGGGAACCAATACGCCAAAACAAAAATACTCTGTTAAAAGTAGAAATACTGATTCTATTTATTTAATACTGATCCTTGAATGTTCCCCAGTACTGAAGTGCTTGTGTGTAAAAAAATTTTTTTTCGTTTTGAATTTACTTTTTCTCTAAAAAACGTAAAACCTCTCGAGAATTTTGGAGGTCCTGTGGAATTTTCACTGGACAGCATTTAATATCACGAGAGTTATAAAGTCATTTTTCCAAAACTTTCACGAAAGTTGGAAAAAGTGGTTTTCATTGAACAGTACTTTAAACTGTTATGACTTTTAGGGGGTTTTTTTTGGGGGGGGGTTGTTGGAAAAGAAAAATCACAAATGCAGCCATAATAACAATACAAAATATACCTGTGAGGTGCAGGTATTATTTTGTCCACTTCTCATCCTCCCCTTCGACATCGTCGTATTTGTGACTGAGTGTGCGACTGTGCGTGGCTTAAAAAGGCGGGGCCAAGGTCCCGCTGTAGGTCGGTTTGGGTGGTCAGCATTGAAAGTTATGCGAGTGTCGCCATCGTCAGGTCCGACGTGCGATCTGGTTCAGCTGGCGGCGGTGAACGGGGACCGCTCCCTCAACCTCTACACGGTCCCTCGTTGTCGAATGGAACCGGGCGCCGCCAGGGTGACGGGCCTGAGGGTGCGCCGACACAAGCTCTACCTGCACCGCCGCGCTGTCCCCACCAGCCCCCTGCGGGAGGTGCTGCTGTGCTTCATCGCCTTCCTGCGAGCGCTCGGACGCCCCCTGCTGGCAGGCCACAACATCCGCCGCTTCGACTGCCGCGTGCTGGCCCGAGCCCTGGACGAGACGGGCCTGCGAACACAGTTCGAGGCGTCCGTCGCCGGCTGTGTGGACACGCTGCCCGTGGCCCGGGAGGTGCTGAAGGATTGCGGCATGCGCAGCTTCAAGCAGGAGTACCTGGTGAAGGAGCTGATGGGTGTGGACTACAAGGCACACAACGCTTTGGAAGACGTGCGCTCTTTGCAGACGCTTTACTACGTGCTGCAGCCCAAGCCGGAGGTGGTGGCGCGCTACGCGTTCAGCCTGAGTGATGTGCAAGTGGTCGCCAAGGAGGAATTGACCGGAGGTCCCAAAGGCAAGCGTCTGCTGCCGGGACAGCGCCTCCTTTGGCAGCACCTGGAACAACCAGAGAAGGAACACTAATGACAAAGAGGCGTAGTAGCATCACAGAACTTAGCGTTGACCTTGTCGACCAAATGTCAGCTTCTGAATTGACCTCATATCAAGATGAACCCTAACGGTATTGTTTTTCTACTGCGAAATGAACCTAATAAATTTTTTTAAAGATGAAAAACATGTCAAATTTTGTGTGAAGGCGACACATTGTTTGCGTTTGTGTGGTTTGTGGAGGTACTTGTTGGTTGTACTGTATTGTATTGCGGGGGTGTCATGTGCCAATACAAATTTAGCTAAATGCCTTTGTGAAATAATAACCCGAGTGGAATGTGGTCAGCATGTCTGTCTCATAGGTCTGAGGTTTTCAATATATGGAATTATATGGGAATTTGAATGAAGCACAGAGTTAAAAGTTCCAAAACCAATATTTATACATGAATATAATGTTGACTTTTTGCCCGAGCGGACATGCTTTCCTTGATGGAAAGAATAGATTGCTGTTCCATCTCAATTCCACAAGGTGGTGCAAAATCCCCATACGGACGCCAATGATTGACGTGCCAGACTCGAAACTTTACACAAGACAAACCCTAAAAAGAGACGCCAAGTTGTAAGATTTTTCTGTTTGTTTGGTTTTTTTTTTTAACGGCCGCCCCAGCAATGTAACCATGTAGGGCCTCCCATAATGCACATTCCAAAAACCACCACTGATTCCGTGCAACCTGAATTAGCAGAGACGGACACTTGACCCGATTGTGCCCGTCCGTCCTCTGTCCGCGACCTGGGTACCCTTCCGTCATCGTCCCTCCGTCCTTATTCATATAATAATCGCCCCACCCCCACCCCGTGCTTCCATCCCAGTCCGCCCCCTCCCGACACGTCATTAACCTGGTTCGGAACAATAAAAGGGACTGACGTCCTTGCTTAGTCTATCCTTTAAAAAAAAAAAAAAAAAAACTCGTCCTCCGTCTCCAGGAGCAGAACGGCCATCACTACTAATTAGATATAAATTTCTTTAAACATGACCCACGATGTAATAATTAGCACCATCGACTTTTTCATTTCAACCACTTCCACGTTATCACAGTTAATGTTAGTCACAAAAATATAAATGTAACTTAGTATGTCTATTATCAACAGAAAACAAATGGAAAATAAAATGTATTTTTTTTCAAACCATTAGTGGTGGAGTTCCAAAATTAAAAAAAAAACAAAAAACAACAAAACCTGATAAACAGGCAATCCAGTGACAGGACAAAGCTTTTATTGAACCATTTTGACATTGACAATTTTTTTTGCCATTCCCATGCTACAGCAAGGCCCCGCTCCAAAATTCTCACAACCATGGAGGGATTAACGTCTACAACAGCAACAACACTCACAAAACAAAAACTCAACTCTCCTTTGTGCGTGCAAAGTGCAAACTGGAATGGTGACTCAATGAAAAGCGAAGATACAATGGAAGACGCTCCAGCAGTAACTTGAAGTTCCATGACCCCTTTGCTCATCAAACAATGCAAGAGAAACCTTTCGGCGGACACGGTCGGCGCATGTGAAATGATACACCGATGATCAAAAGCGACGCCACCCGTGAAATACAAACTTTGAGATCATTGGAACAAAGTGCATTCCTTGGCCGTTGGTCACAGGAAGTAGAACGGAATGATCGGAATGGCAAAAACTTCAAGAACACATCAAGTCCCGTCTCACGTTTGCAGGTTTCGACGAGGACAAAATATACAAAACGTTCAAAACGAAAACTCGAAAACTTGGCGCAGCATTTGTTCTGACACTTCATCAACTTTTGCTCTTGTTGCTCATGCTTTGTTGGATTTGTTCTACAATAGCAAATATATCCTGAATTCATTTTTCCTTTTTTTTTTTGTTTATACAGTAGAACCCCCGAAGAGGAAGCACGTGATGATAACCATAGAACTGGGACATTGACCAGAGAACCTTGACCAATACAGAACGTTATTCCTGTGAAACGGTGAGCATTATTATTATTTACACTCGCATCACGGTTTAAAATGTTAAAATGAGGTCTGCGGCCAGCAAATATTTCTAGAATCGATGATGCCGCGGATCAATCGGATTAAAAAATCTTTTTGCATGACTTAACAGAAGGTGAACTAGAAGCGCAGGAATTATTGAGGTCGACCACCTTCACATTCCACACTGCGGTATCTGTGACTTTGAGCGCGTGTGGCTTTAGAGGGAGGGGCGTGGCCTGGTGAGTGACATGGGAGCCAGCACAAAACAGTGTGGCTGCTCGGCAGTTTTTACTTATATACTATATGTGTGTGTGTTCCACTTTGGAGGTTCCAGTGTACAAGACGATTTTGAACAGGAAGTATTCAGGTCGCGAGCAGTCGTCACTTGTCAGTATAGTCATCCAAACATCCACGTATGAGACATGCGTCAAGCATCTCATCAACTCTCCGTGGACAAACAAGGTTATATGAGCCAACTGGAACAGTGTACAAATAGTAGAGCGTCCACAGTTCGGACGATTGCGCGTTTTGTCGTCCAGTAAATATCGCCGCATTCTGCATGCACGCATTTCCGCACGAGGCCATTCTGCATTCCTCATCGGTTAACATGTTTTTACACGATTGGAATATTTTGAGCATGTTCCGCAGTTTCCAATCTTTTCACGCTGTTGTTTAAAATATTAGTCCGCATTTTGCACTCGCAGGTTTGCAGCATTTCCTGCGCCGGTTGTCATTTTCACTTTTGACGCTGGCGTGAAAAATGAGTTCGTTTCATCAGCATCGATCTGTATTCCTATAGCTTCTTGTTTTAGGCAAATGTACATAATTGTCAACATCATAATTACGACTCGCGTAATGCTAACATCTTGGAGCATAATTTGGCCACCACTGTGAATGATTCTTTTCGTGGTTCAACCTCTTTCAGCGTTAATGTCATATTCGTTACGTTTCCCATTTTGGCACCAGTGTGAATACGTTTGAGAATTTTGCACCACTTACGTCTCATATTGCACTCGAAAGCTACGTGTGCATTCCGCACCAATGTCAATGTTGCCGCATTTCTCCCAATGGAAGTGATGCGGACCCAATCAGTACTGTTGTGATCCTGTTCCGGCATTGCGCCTTGGTCTGTAGGTAGTTTACACTCAGCAGGACCAACCCCGTGTGTCCCTTCACCGTGAACATGAAGCAAACATCCACCAAGAAAAAAAGATAAAAGAAAAAGATACGAATCAACCCTGTTTGACGTGAAGTGAAAAGGTCGAGGTCCCTAAGTCACCCAAATGTGCTTTTCACCATATTGTGAGGGACGCCCGGTGAGAATAACGCCTCCTTCATCAAGCATCTTCTCACTTTCGGCAGCTACCCGCTGATCTCCGTCAGCCCGGAGTCGGACAAAGTAGATTGCAGTACTGTATTTCCAACGTCCCACCTCCCCAGATTTGAATCGCTTAAACCAGGGGTGTCCAAGGGATGCCAGGGGCCATTTTTTGACTTGCCAAAACGCCTTCCTCAAGCAATTCGTCGTATTTATACGACGAGTGGAAATAATGAGGCGAGCTGCATTTGAAACGGGAGGCGGCAATGCTTTGGCGCAGAAGGAACCGGTGAGCCGAGGAAAGTCTGGCCAGCGAAGATGATTCATTTGCGTGTATTCCAACCTGTACTTTTGGCCAACTCGTCAGAGAGTCGCAGTGAGCGCAGACGCGCTGCTGACACGACTTACCGTTGTAATCGATTATAGCGGAAGAGATTTTCTCTTTTTTTTTTTAAACCGTTATATAGTAGCGAATGATTTTGGGGTGGTGTTGCGTTGATGTTTAGGGTGCGATGATGATTGACAGCAATAGAAGGGCAACGATGCGGTGCTTGGTAACTCAGGCGAGATGTGGGATTTCGGCGTCACCAGCCCTCGCACTGATTTTTTTTTTTTTTTTTAAAGAGCATTACAGGCCGAGTCAAATGAGATTTTTAGTAGATCTGCTGAAAAATAGGCAGCAGGCTACAAAAAGCCCCCCGACTGTAGTTTGGACACCCCCGGCGTAAGCGTTAGCGTTAAGGTTGAAGTGATTGAACCATTGTGCAAGTGGTTCTTTTCCATGTGGTTGCTTTCTTCTAAGCACCCGACAAAAGATTTGCATTAAGGAAGCTACCGTCCGAGTCTCAAAATTACAACAATCGTCATCTCCCACGGACCCACGCACACGTACGCACGAGTCCCACTACAGGAGGCAGCAGGCCCGAAACATGGTCACACCCGACGGGGAGGTGACGTGCATCAACACGCTCTCGTTGGCCGACACAAACAAAACCGTGCCCCGCCTCAGGCTGATGTCAGACAGCGCGGCGGCCGAGGTGGCGCTGGCGTCGCCTTCGATGACCAGCAGGATGCTGGCGCTGTCGACGGGCGCCAGTGTGTACTGCTTCATGGAAGCTGGCACCTGGAGAAAGGGACAAACGTGTTATGTGAGGCGGTGCTTCTTCAACTTTTACATCATGTACTATCTCCCCCACAAAAAATACAAAAAATTGAATTGTAGTAGCATGACGTACCACAAGAGGGCGCCAACTGCACTAAGATTCACTCGTTGGTCAAATAGCATAGTTGCCCACAACATATTTATTAAGCGTTTTTGGATATTGATTTTTTTTTTTTCCCTAAAAGTACGTTTAAAAATGGCTACTCTGCCTCGCCTTCATTTGCTGTTGAATAAATAAACACAATTCAGATTCAGAGTGCCGACGACAAGGCCTGGCACGTAGATTCCCGTTTCTTGTCAGAATGCTATTCTGAAAATTCTCTCACATGTATCCTCATGACGGTGAAGTCCGGCACAGGGGGGTCGTAGACGGTGACGCAAGGGTCCGAGGCGTCCTGAACTGGTGGGAAAATCTTGGCGGCGGAAGGGCTCGGGCTGTAGTTGAGCATCTCGCAAAGCGTGTTGACGTCGATGTATTTTGGGGTCAGGCCGGCTCTTACCGTGTTGTCGGAGCACGCCATGCACTCGATACAATCTGACAGCAAAACAAAAATAAAAATTGACTAAAACCTCGTCAAGCCGAAGACTGACTCAGATTTGTGAAAGTACTTCAGTCAGCTCGTTGCTTAACTTTTGAAAGTTTGGACACTTTCAAATGATAACTTTGCATGGAAATGTCACCAGAAACTCGGACGACTGACCTCCGTGCAGGTAAGCGTGAGGTTCATTCGCTCCAAGGAACATGGCCTGGTTGGGATCCAAGAGTACGTGATTGAGGAAGTAGATGGAGAAGCAGCCGATGTCGCCGGGGTATTGCGAATGGAGGCGGAGCAGCAGCTCGCCATTACTGCTCGCTGTATCCTTGCCTGCCGCGCCTACAAAAAACCCATCAACTCATTCAATAATCATGCTCACGAGAAATTTGGTCAAATGAGTTCCCCCTTGTCAATTCCCTTTCCAAAATGGTGACGGGGAATTTTGCAGGCTTTTATTTAGATTTTTTTAATCCACAAATAAAATATTTGGGTTGATTTTCAAATTAAAAAAAAACTCAATTATAAAAAAAATGTGTACAGTATCTTTACCTTTAAAATTGCTGTAAAAAATTGCGTTTGAATAAGAACGTAAGCGCAAATGAAATAATTAACAGTCTTTGAAATGAGCCAAAATGTGGACATTTGTGATCCCGGCGACGCGGTGCGCTCACCTTCTTCAGTGACTCTCTTGACCAGCATGTTGAGTTGATCCACAAACACTTTCTTCTCACAGATCATCATCCTGGTGAAGCACTTCTTCAGCGCCCGCCTGGCACGGCCCGTGTCGCCCGCGCTGCCCCGCAGCTCCTGAGCCGCTTCGTTGCCCACCAGAGCGCGGAACTCCGGTACGGCTAATCGGGTGCGCCAACGAGTTATGTTTAGTTTGGGCCTTTAAGCAATGAACCCCGTCTGTTAGAAACCCTTTTTAACATCCTGTCAGACTCACATTGGAGGAATCCGAGGATCTCCTCCACTGGCCTGAAGCCGCAGAGGCCCTGGAAGTGCGTGAGCGCGATGGCCATCTCTGGCTTGTGGTTGTCGTCCGGGTAGTGTTCCGGAAACTGAGCGTGGAGACGAGCGGCTAACTCCTAAATAAATCCGAAGAAAATAGTCAGTCAGCGGGCCCTTTCGAAGCCAGGAACTCCCAAGCATCGTTGCGGGTGGCTGGCGGTTAGCCAACCCACCGATTTTAGGCAGGTTGTATCCTAGTGCCGTAATGTGTGAAGTTAAACATGTGACGCTCACTTCTTCGGCCCTTCTTCTCTTCTGTGTTGCTACGGTGTGCCAAGGTTTCCTGTGTCTTATGTGTTGTGTTGTATTATTTTGTCATTTTATGCTAACTGTTCTTTTGATGGCGGCGCGGGCACCCGCAGCGGCTCCTCTCTGCCCTGGTTGAGAGGAATGAAATTTCATCTGTGCTGTGTGTTGCACATTTGACAATAAAGTTGACTTGAACTTGAACTTAAAATACGTGTTGGAGAGTGGCAATTGCTTTCAACACGGTGGTGGGCGATGAGCACTCCTGCCTTACAGCTCAGTTCAAATCTCATGTCCGGTCTTCCTTGTGTGGAGTTTGCATGTTGTCTTTGCGCTTCTGTGGGTTTTCCCTAAAAAATGCACGCTAACCCCTAACCCTGTCTCAGAAGACAGAACGTTCCCGTGTGGACTTCCTCGCCGCTGTGTAAGTGCCAGCTTGTGCGTGTGTGTACGTCTTACCCTGTTGGGGTGAGCCTGTATGGACAAGGCGGTGTTGACGGAGAGGACTTTGAAGAGGAAGGGCAGCTGGCCCTGAAAGGTGTCCTTGACCTTGGAGCCCAGGCACGCTGGGAAGTGGGCGATCCACTGACCCAGGGTGGTCTGCGCGATCCGATTGTCTTTGATCTGGGCGTCACCCTTCGGGTGGGCGCCCATCCACAGCTGGAGGAGGCAGAAATGAGCATCGCGCTCAGGTTACGCTGACTCGGGCACTTTGGAAGCACCTTGTTTAAGGTTTGTGCAGGCAGAAGTCAGAAAGGTGTTTCACTTTCCATCACAAATGTGTACACGTAACTTAGAAAATATATACAGTACTGTACGGTCTATCACTTTTGACCATATTTTTTTTCCCGTAACTATATCTACACCACCGTAGAAGGCTACCGGTGATGGCAAAGAGTAAAGGCCTGCGATGTGGCTGAACCAGACTGCAATGGACCACTGAAGAAAAAAAATGGCAGTTGATGACTGACTTCGTAGATGGAGTGATTCACCGCACATCTAACAACGCACTACGACAGTAAACTGTGACTCCTTTGTCAGAAAGGTATCTTTTTCTGCTTCTATGGTTAGCTTCTGTCTCACATCAAAAGATATTTTGGGTTCATCATTTCGATGCACGCTGATCGTAAGTTAAAGTGTGGCATCATGACCCTCTGAAACCGACCGTAATTCAGCGTATTGTCACGCGACCGTCGCCCGTAAAGTGTGAAAATGTCACTGCGTTGGTAAACGAAATTGATGACCTTCATCACAACCCGCACAGGGCTGCCGGGGTGCTCAATAAAGAGCGGCAGTCAAAACGGTGCAAGTCTCGGCCATGTTGTTTTGGCTCCTTGTGGGTGGTGACGGACAACATTATGTACCTCGGCATAAGGTTTGCCATCCTGGATGACGGCTAACGCGTCCCCGCCGAGCACCAGTTTGGCCACTTCGCTGTCCAGGCCCACCTTTCCCCACGCATAGTTCTGCACTGCACAGGCCAGTGGAAACACTAAAACAGAGGCAAGGGGGAGAAAAGCAAATGTTGTTTGGAACACAACTTGATTCAAAAATATGCTGTAAATGCAAATTCAGGATTTCGGGGCCATGACAATCCAGCAAAACTGCCAGAAAAATCTTGAAAGGGCTGCTTTGTGGTGTGATGCACTGAAAAAAAAGTACACATTTAACATTCAGTTGCACGTGATTAAGTGGTGAACTGATGTCATGTTCTACTCTTTTCCTCAAAAATATTCAAATGATACGTGTTAGTTTCGCACGTTATAATAATGTGCAACCGAGCTACATGTCTGAATTAAGTAAGTCCAAATGACTTTGCTTCTCAAGACGAGCCAACCAACATGTCACGTGTACTATGTTTTGTTTTCCATTTTCTGGATTAAATTTGAATTTGATTGCCATTTAAACGTCTGTGAAATCATTCAATGTGGCATTTTTTTTTTGTGTCAAACCTTTCGTCATTCCGGGGTTGCATTGTTTTCACGTAACGCATTGTGAGCCGCTAATACCACCGTCATACTGTCGCAATAGTTTGCCTTCCCCAACAATGGCCTCTCGGAGCACCATATCAGCCAGAAGAATGAAAAATAGTGGCGAAAAAAAGTAACGCGACGTGACGCGCGGCACGACGTCGCACTCAGTTCCCGCCATAGCCTACTTATTGTTTGCCATATAATAGTCACTCTTAATTGTGTTGCTGTGATGATGACTTTTCCTACTGCATTGGTGATCGACTTTGGGCGTTCTGACTTACGTACATATTCACGGACGCAACTGCGTCGTAAAGCGAGGTACCTATCTAAATATTAGCACGCTAGCATCGAGAGTCGATTTGGCTGCAATGTCGTCGGAAATAAATGTTGATTAAAAAAAAAAGAAAAATAACACTTATGTGTGCGGCAGCAGTCGATTTGGCTGTAATGTCGTAGGAAATAAATGTTGATTAAAAAAAAAGAAAAATAACACTTATGTGTGCGGCAGCGGGAAGGCGTTGATGCGACGGAGATGCGGTTGTTGACAAGGGAAAAATACGCGACTAAGCAGATTTGAGCACAATGCAGCGTTCTCCTCAAACGGAACACACACGCGAGAAGGTAACACGGTGACTGCGTTCGTTGACCTCTCCGGTGTATGTGGAACGCAAACAAAAAAAAGTATCTGGTTACTACATGATAATGGAACAGAGAGGCTAGCTAGCAAACAAACTACCCGGTTAGGCCACATTAGGTTCTGTTAAAAAGGAAAACGAGCGCTTTTTGCTCGATACGATCCGGTTAGCTTGAGATATTTCAAAAGCACCTTGCGGGAGTGGAATGGTTGAACAGAGTTGCGGAGGAGATGTGGAGCTTACCTCTTACTTCCTCCATGACGGCGACCCCGCGAGCTGTTTCTCGGCCGGTGACGTCACGCACTTTTCCAGAGCCTTTCGGTTTAAAAGCTTCCGATGGTTCACGTCTCGCTGAACGTACCGATTCCGAATATTTAACCGCACCGAGCACATTAGCCAAATTTGTTGTCGACTAAGAGAATTGTTAGAGTAACACGACGAAGTAAAAAGTTGTGCTCGAAATAATTATTTGATTAAGAGTAAGTAGACTGAAAAAAATACGTGTTGAATTTACTCAATGTTATAATGTCAAGTCGCAGCACAAAACAAAATAAAAACTGGACCCAGATATATTTTAAGTGGACATATAGTAAACAAAATAAAAACTGGACCCAGATATATTTTAAGTGGACATATAGTCTACTTGAAAATGTGTTTTGTGCAGCTACTTGACATAAATTAATGCAAATTCGGCCATAAACAAGTCCAAACTGGAGCTCTTGGAGGCTGCAATGTGGCAATTTTCAGGAATGTTTGAACATGTTTACTTTTGCTGTACATATTTCTGAATCTAATGAAATGTTTCAAAAGCTATCAAAAAATGTTTTGAATTACACACGAGTTACATATGTATTTCTGTCCACACCCTTCATTTGCGTGTGTTTGTGATTTTCATTGTCTTCCCTTGTCATGAATTTTCATCCATTTTGCTTTATTATAATAACCTAGTCCTCGTGCGTGTTTATAATCTCTTTTAAATATGTTATTTGCATCATGACTGGCATGACAAGCTTGTTCTCCTCCTTTTGTAGTACTGTAATGTACATGCTATTAAGTCATAATATAAGAAAAATCATCATCCATCTTTCCATCTACAGTACGTTCTATAGTAGAAAGGGTTCTGTCAGTCGTCATCTGTACCTGTGGGTAAAAAACAAAAAAAACAAAAAAAAGCAAAAAAGACTGAGAGCCTCCACAAGCATAGTACGTTCTATACCGATTATCCCCATCAGGGTAACGGGTCTGATGGACCCTATCCCAGCTTGTCTTTGATATTTTTGTCTACTATGTGGTGAATTGGCTCAATTTTATTTTGTCAAGTGGTTGCACGAACTAAAATCATGCTGCTCCAGATACATTTTGCAGATGATTTTATTTCGTGTCACCACTTGACGAAATGAAGTTGAGTCAAGTCATAATTTATTTTCAGTGTATTTGACGTTCATCCTGTGATTAAAAACATAATAAATTAAGTTTCTCAAAACGCTTCAACTGAATATTTACGTACACCTACTCGACTAATTATTTGGGGATCTACTTTCTTGTTTGACTTGATTCATATTATTCTAAAGTGCCCCTGAGTACAATTTTACTGTATTCGTGTTCGCGCCCTCCGCATTTGTATATATGATGTGACGTCACCGCACAGCTGCGAGAGAGCGCATGCGCGCTAATTTCGACTCGAGGAAGTGTGTTAAAGAGGCAACTTCGGTGGCGGTGACGACTTCGTTGTTTCTTCCCGCTCACAGAGTTTTGAATCATCGAGAGTCTTGAAGGAAATGTCGGCGTTTGATGACAACCCCTTCGCCGAGTCGGCTGGCGTCAACCCTTTTAATGTAAGTGCTTTAATTTGAGCTCAAGCGGTGCTCAACGGACGAGCTCGTCGTCTGTGAGTTCATTTTGTAGCCACTAGCCAGCACGTCAGGAAACTTGTTGGGTGGATCTTGGTGGGAGGGTCGTAGCATGCTCTCTCTTTTCCCATTGGGCGAATATGCAGAATTGACAGGCCTTGAACCAATCAGCGCGCTTTGATCGGAAAGCGGGGTGGGATATGACTTGGCTCCAATGTAGGAAGTTAACGTGTAACCAACAAGGAATGTGTCTAAACTTTTAAACTGCGTTATAGTAGTTACCACGCCGAATTGAAAATATTTTCTGGCAATTTGTCTTCGTCTTAAACGACTTCGGGTTGTTTTCGTTGTGAAATCAGGCCACAGGTGGCCATCTCAGGAGTGCCCATTTAATATTGACCACAGTCCTGTTCCTGGAGGAGATGAGCCAATTAAGCCATAAACTTATTAACTTTTCCGCTTGAGCCACACAACAACAGCAAGGACCTTACTCAGAGAATTTTACTGTACAGGCGTGAACAGAATCTAGCATTATGGCGGTCACATGATGTCCTTATGTCAGTGCATCAAAAGCAAAAGTGTTGGATGAAAAGACGCGGTTTGATGGATCAGTGTTTTTTTATTTTACATTCGGGAAAAAAAAATCTTACGGCACATCAAATGAAATGTCACAATAAGAGTAACCACAGGTTGTCATTAGAGAAGGAGGAAGAGCGTTTTAATGATCCTGCCTGTCAATTTTTGTCACTGGCATAGATAAGAAATTTTCGGGGGGTGGGGGGGGGGTCTGCCTGTCAATTTTTGTCACTGGCATAGATAGATAAGAAATTTTCGGGGGGTGGGGGGGCAATTAAGTGAAATTGAGTAATTTCCTGCAGCACACCTACTGACCAATTACAGCTCACTGTTTGGGAATCATTGATTCACGTGAACCACAATTTTGCATGACAATTTAGCCACACTGCAATGTGTCACACGCGTGAACAAACAGCAAGAGTGCGGTACGCGACTGTTTGATTGCTAGGTGGGGAGATGAAGCTAAATAAATAAGATGTCAGCAGCTGGTACATAGCGCACGCCCTCCCCCTGGCCCCCACTCACACAGACTGGGCTCTCATTCATTTGAATAAATAGATTTTAGCTTTAATCCACACAAACATATTGACCCATACAAGTCAACATTTATGGAGGTAAAAAGTGTACCTCCTTTGCCGCTGATGTGTTCTGCGGTGTCTTATCTCACTTCCTGTTTCGCAGAGGTTATGTTTTGAGTTTTCTTGAGTCTTCTTCCTCAAGTCTTTGCAGTGTCATCAAAAGACACAATCTGAGCTCTATCTGGCTGAGGGTTTTTTTTTTCCATTCACTAATAAATTTGTCATGATAAATAGCCTTTGTTTCATGTGCAAGGAATTTCCTTGCAGGAGGTTGAACATCATCCTTTCAGGGCTAGCAAATCATGTAAAACAGTTCCAGAGTCAAACTGTTTATTGACTGTGCAGACAATGTTCAAAGTAACATTGTAACATTTCTTTTAAAGTAGAAGGCAATTTTCTTTACATTACTATGTTCTGCGCACCTCCACTAGTCTAAACACAGCACTTAGATTAATATTGCGTTCGTGGAATGTGAGCGGAGCAGCAAAATCCACCCAGTTTTAGCCATCTCGGGTGTCGGCCATTTTGCCACTCTCTGTCACCTGGAAATGACATCACAGTTGCTCGGAGTTCACCTGTTTTCTGAAGCTGAGCTCCGAATGGTTGTTTCTCCAAGTTAGTTGTTTTCCATTAGTTCTCTTTTGGTCTCGCTTGTACGCAAAACAAGCCCTTTAATTTGCATGTAATCAAAATATCAAAGTCTGATTTTACATGTGTATGTTACGCCCACATTTGCAATGATGGTCCTGTTAATCTCCTGACTCATCCTGGTTGCCTTTTTCTTAAAAGTGAACCCAAACCCCAATCTCCCATCCCTAATTGCTAACCCCTAAACAGAACCAGAACCTAATCCTCTTTCCAAGACGAATGATTCTGTGTGGCCTGTTTACCACTCCTGGGCTCCCTCTAGTGGTCTGCAAAAGAATCACCGCCTAAATCCATTTCAGTTAGCTGTAACTTTTAAATTCAATAAATTATTCTGCGTTTCAAGCCAACTCTAACGTTTACTATGTTACAAATTGCACTTAGCTCTGACCAATCTCTGTCCCGTGAGTTTATTTCATCAAAGCGAGAGAGTGCAAGCAGACTGCAACCTCCTTGACAGGAAGGAGTCAATTGTTGAGTCTGGCTGGGAATGTTTACAGGTGCATCCGGCGCTGATAAGTACGTTTCAAGTCCGCTTCATGTTTTGATGAAATGACCAATCCGCCATGCTGGTTGTTTTCCTACTTTCGGGCTAAAGTATCACAATAGCTTGAAATTGTAGTAAAACCACAAGAGACATGGCCACTTTTTCCGGGAGACTTTCTCCAACGCGGCCCTGGCAATTGTTATCCGAGTTGATCCCAAAGGTGGCTGACAGGCTTTGTCCACACCACGTGTATCCAAGCCTGCCTTTTTACACCCTGCTTTGTGCACTTAATCCACGGAGAAGGACTTCCTCACACCGTTGGAAGCATACAAATGGTTGCAATGGCTTGCTTGGGTAATTAATTTTCATCTTTTGTCAAGATAATGTGAGCGGCGCATGCCTTGATTTTGTTCCAGGACCCGGCCGTCACACAGGTGACAAACTCCACCGTAGAGTCTGTTGACCAGTACAACCCTTTCCCTGCCACAGTAAGACCTTTTACGGCTTCATTCACTTCCATCTCCGCACCCTCCTGACATCTTTGTTTGTATCCTCTTGTCTCTTTTTGTTCATCTGTGGAAATTATTTTTTTCTTTTTTTTTTCCCTCTGGGAGAACCTTGCTAGTCAGACCACTCCAGCCTCCAGCTCCCCCTACCAACCTGCAGTACTGCAGCCGTCCTCAGAGCCCACACCGCAGGTGAGTCACACAATAAGCGCAAGCACATGTTCATACTCCCCCATTTGAATTTTTTGAATTTTCATCAAGTACAGCGGAGTCATCTGCTCATTGCGCAGACCGGCAGTCGTCTCTGCTCCTTTGCACTGCCTCCTCAAGTCGCATCGCGTTACCCGATCATGCGCAAAGTGGACCACGCTGCGGCTCGGTTTACACAATATGATGCGAGTCATTGTTTTACAACTAAATGGTTAAAATATTAACAGAGTCTTTTTTTCTATCGGCCACAACGGCGTTCAAAATACAGCGTGCTAAATAAAGTTGAATTGAAGTGAGTTTAAAAGCAGCAGTCTAGTCAAGCAATAGTCCGAAGGGTCATTTATAATCTATTTCTGAAGGGAACCGAAGGGTACTCTTGATTCCTTTTATACCGTCACCTCCCTGGACAAATTACTTTTTATTCCTTATCGGTAGGTCAGTACAATAAATTGTAATTGCATTTTTGGGCTCCTGGGGATATTGAATGCAGCATATACCAAAAAAATGTAAACTGCATAAAAATACAAAATTCAATAAAAAGGTCTTCAAGGCAAAGAGGTAACGATCATAAAACATCTTCGTACTTCAGAAATATGTAAAAAGGGTCAACAAGACTTAAATGAAAGGGTGCGCATGTCTTCACATGAAATAAATGCGTGATGGATTGTAAAACAATTGAAAGGTGTTCAATCAAAACTCTTAACAGTGTAAAACCAACCACTTAATTAGTCGCTTAAGTCACCTCAAGAAAGAATATTGATTTGATTTTAACACTCAAGATTTTAACCTGTCGCGGAGCCGTTGAGCTTCACTGGTCGTTCGTTCTTGTGTTCCGTATTGGCGCTAACTGCTAAGCAAATGTGGACATGTGCCAAATGCGGTGACTCTCAAATGAGAGATTTGGCTGCCACAAGATCGAAGATGCATTCAAAAAGTCAGGAGGTCTCACTCTTGCTTGGAATGCCCCTTCAATCTGTGTAACGTTAGCTCGTGACTTTAAATGAGCTCAAACGAAGAATTTCCCAAAAGCTTTTTCTTGTCTTCACCTCTTCCCTCCTCCTCCTCAGGCGACCGCCACTGCAGCGCAGGCCAACCTTCTGAGGCAGCAGGAGGAGCTGGAGAGGAAAGCTGCCGAGCTGGACCGCAGAGAGCAGGAGCTCCAGGGCCGAAGCTCCACAGGTTAATCGCGGCACGGCGAATACGGATCTCCGAAAGAAAACATTTGACTTGGGTGTTTCATTTGTTCCGGGACCAATCCCAGAACTCGCTTTACTCATATGTCGAATCCATTTTCTCCATTGAAATGAACTGAAAAGCCTTTAATCGGGGGAAAGAAAAGGATCAATGGGAGTTGTATTCAAAAATAATCCATCATCAAAGAATGAAATTGGATTTGAAAAGTGTGTTTACAGCACATACTGCAGTATTTACCTGTTAGCATCGTGAGCTTTTAAGGGGCGTGGCTTAGTGAGAGAGAGATATTTCATCACTCAGCAGTGGTGGCTCTGAAGCTTGCTTGTAACTAAAAAAAATAAATCAGCCATGTGCCAGCCCGTAACTGGAAAAACTTGGAAGTTGAAGTACTCATAAGTCAAGGTCACACTGTCTGGTCATCAATGTTACTCTGTTTACCGGATCTTAGTAATATTGAATGTTGTCTACTTAGCAAAAATATGCGGTGACCTGCGAAAATTAAATAGCATGTTTTGTCTTTTGCTCCCGCGTGGGGATGCACGCGTGAGCTCTGTCACTAGCCAAACGCAGCAGCAACTACCGTGGCGTGTAAACGGTCGGGAATGAGATTCCTGCGCAGTATTCAAGTTCATCTTGCCTTACACAAAGATTATAATGTCTGTAAACTCTGACATGTGGGCGCTCCAAAATATTGCGTATGTCCGATTTTGTTTCCGAGCTTTGACTTGTTTTGCCCCGTCTGCCTCGGTTCGTCACGTCACTCCGCGTTTCTCTCCGATCATCTAATAAGCGATGCTTTGACTAGAACGTCTGTAAAAGAAAGAGAAGGGTGCGCTCGCCGGTTTGAGTTGTGCACCGTTTGAAAAAAATCGCATCCTGCGAGCTTGGCGTATAACGTGCTGCCGCTCTTGTTCCCCCTGATACCTCCAGGTAAAGAAAACAACTGGCCTCCGCTGCCCAAGAGCTTCCCGATCAAGCCGTGTTTCTATCAGGACTTTTCCGAGGAGATCCCCACCGAGTACCAGAGGGTGTGCAAGATGATGTACTACCTATGGATGTGTGAGTGCACTCGAGAGAGTGATGGCGTTTGTACACGGTTCAAGCACGGCGATCGGCAAACATCCTTCGTTTGGCCAACGTTTAACGGGCCGATTAATCGCCTAGTGGAAACGATCATCATCCATTTTTGGAAATTTTGTGTGCTCTTTTGAAAATGTTCCGAGTGTCCCCATGTCAAGTTTTCATGCAAGTGCCACTCGGAAGCGCGTATGAAGGATGCCTTCGCTGTCACTGACCGCAGCTCGTCCCGCTCCTCCTCTTGCAGTCAACTGCGTGACGCTCTTCCTGAACATGCTGGCGTGTCTCGCCTACTTCACCACGTCGTCTACCTACGGGGTGGACTTCGGCCTCTCCATCCTCTGGCTCATCCTCTTTGCGCCCTGTTCCTTCCTCTGCTGGTACCGGCCCGTCTACAAAGCCTTCAAGTGAGCATATTGAGGATGTTTTTACCTTCTCAAATAAGAGCCATCCTTAAGTTTAGAAACTTCCTGGGGTTTTTTTTGTGTTAATTCCCTGACTTTTAACATTCCCGGATTTTCGCAGCCCTCCGCGAATGTGGTGTCCTTTTATTATTGCTTTTAGTTGAAAAAAATATATATTTTTTCCTTTCTCTTTTAATACGCTCGACATCATTTTCAACTTTTGTGTCAAATTTTGTTTTCTGGCATCCTGAAGGACCGACAGCTCCTTCAGCTTTTTCTTCTTCTTCTTCGTCTTCTTCTGCCAAGTGGTCATCTTCATCATCCAGGCGGTGGGCATCCCCCGGTGGGGCAACAGGTGGGTTGGCGTTACATTTCACATTATTTATTCATTTCACTTTGAAACAATATCTGATTAAAAGTTCAAAACCAGAACAATATATCAAGAACAGCAAAAAAAACAAAAAAAAAAAACAAGCTTGCATCAAAATTTCCCGAAGCTATTCTAAGAAGACTCTTTTTAAGTGGAGGAAAAACATTTAGTGGGAAACTGAAGTTGTCGCATTGTAACTGGAGTGCATTTTCCAGAAACGTGGATGCTTCCTGCACTTCTGCTTTGTTTCTTGACACGCATTACAAAGAGCAACAACCAAAGGAAATGTTGGTCTTTGACTAGACTACCCCCCCCACACACACACACACACACACACACACACACACACACACACACACACACAAAAGAGCCCCAAAAATTCATTGGTATGATGTAGTTGGTGTTCTGCATGACAACAAATCTTCTCCAGCCCTCACCGCTTCTTCTCGTAACAACCCCGCCTTTCATTTTTCTTTTTCTGACCTCTAACAAGATGACAATTGGACCCCCCCCCCAAAAAAAAAAAAAAAAAAAAAAAAACGTTTATTGTATTTTTGGTTTTCCCTCCATAAAGCAATTACTTTCTGTTGCTCTTTTTGTGTTGTTCCACTTTGGAGGTTTCACTGGTCAAACTTTTTATTATATTTTTCTTAACCAACTGTTCTTTACCTGTCTGAAGCAAAACCGACGTGTTTATCTAAAACGTAACCGATGTGTTTGTCGGCGCGCAGCGGTTGGATCGCCGCCTTCTCCGTCATCAAGTTATCCAAAGCGGTGTGCGCCATCATGTTCATTGTGGCCATCCTCTTCACCATCTGCGCCGTCATGTCCATCATTCTCCTCAAGATGGTAAGAAGCCTCAGTGCACCTTATTTTTTGGTCGTTGCAACACATCAATCTAGAATTTGTTTTTTTAATCATACTTTTTTTTTTTCTAATTTGATGCTTCTATGCCATACTTTCTCGTTTGCACCCCCTAGAGGATGTGATCACTCTTGTGTGGTAACCCGTTGTTGAGTCCATACAGCATCCAAATAGCAATTGTATATCGTTTTTCTTATTTAACTTCCATTGTTTATTAGTTTTCTATTTAAATTTTAAAAAATCACTACTTCGTATTTTATATTATTGCTTGGAGGCTGCAGCTTAAGACGTCCAAACATCAAGCTTTTCACACGACTGAAAATAAGAGTACATTCATGAGAAAACAAAAATGTCACAGTAACCCAACAAAAGTGTCATCGAAAGTATAGACACCGATGTGATGATCTTACATCCAATTTATTTACAAATTGACTTCCTCGGTGGGAAATATGGGCCCGTTGAAGAAAAACATGAAGCTGATAGAACTCTCGGCAAGTCAGTCTTGAATGACTCTGCATGGCAACAGGAGGACTTGACGGGTTCAACGTGCCTTCTGCCATCTGGTGGAAGACTCATGACAAGCATATCGAATGTCTTCTTTGCGCAGGTCCACGGCATGTACCGCCGCACCGGGGCCAGCTTCCACAAGGCCCAGCAGGAGTTCTCGCAGGGAATCTTCACCAACAAAACCTTCCAAAGCGCCGCCGCCGGCGCGGCGTCATCCGCCGCGCAGGGGGCTTTCCAGGCTAATAACTAGCTAGCGATAGGCTAACCGTTCAGGTCAAGGTCTTCATCTTATCTGGTTGGGGTTAAAGCGGGCAGGTTTGTGTCCAAGCTTATAATGTGTGGACCTTGAGCAAGGTGAGGCTGCACTCATACTAACACCCACCATCGCGCTGCCAGATGACATCATCTGGAGGGGGGGGCGGGAACCACAGCGGGTGCATTGTGGGTGGAGCGTGAGAGACGGCGACTGATGTCTTCATTTCACTTCGTCTTGGCTTTGTATGTTTTGTGTGCACTTTTTGGCAACGCTCGGCAGTGTAAATTGTGCTTGGCATTTTTTTTTTTTTTTTTTCTCTCTCAGCGTCCATTGTGACATTTTTTTTTCTTCTTCTTTGTGGGTCATTTTTTGGCAATTTAACATTTAGTTTTTGTTGAATCCTAGCAAACATGCTCTCAATTGCTGCACGTGTACCTATCCGGGGAGAAAGTAATATTCCGGAGCCAAACTATTCAAACAGCACGTTTCCTCAAGTAGTGTCTGTCCTCTTAGTTGCCATGTGTATCATTCACAAGGGGGTGGGGGGGGCTGCCTCACTCACTCACTAAATCAAATGTAAATATAAAAACTAATAACTGGAACCATGCTGGGGAAAGAAAGAGAAATAAAATGTTGACTTTATTCTTGAAATTATGACTTTTCTCTATCAGAAACGATTATTTTTTGAGGGGGTACTTCTATCTTCATACAGCCCAATTTCTTTTGTTTTCAGACCTAACATGAAGTTTACAAAAATGCACATATTGTCGCTGCTGCTGCTGAGCTTTGGGAGGGAGAAGGAAAGAGAGAAAAAAAACCCTTTGTGTAGCTGTGATCGAGGACTTGTTGCTGTCCAATGACAGTAGCACCATCTAAGAAGAATACACACCTCCTTCACACAGACCCATATCCATTTTCTTAATACTGTATTGTAAATGATCACACTCGACAGATGTAGAGCTCATTTGAACCCCCGTTGCTAACCAAAGCAGCAGCACCTACCAAAGCATGCAAAAAACTGTGGGAACGTTTTTTTTTAAGCGTCATGCAAAATAATTGACCAATAAAAATATTCCGGAAATATTGCTGTAAAATATTTCATAACATAGCCTATTTATTTCACCGCTATATTAAATAATTAAGGTGATAATTTAATATCTGAACCTTGCTTTTGTTATTAGATGGCATGTTGCTGCGGTTGGGTTTGAACGAGAAGTCTATTTTAGAAGCGGCCTCTGGTGCATTTAGAAACGCTTGCTGTTATCCGAACCGGTTGCTAAGGAGACAAACATACCTCATGTACGTGGAGAACGTCATTCATAAGTTGCATGAAAAAACACTTTTGAATGAATCCAAATTTAAAACCTGCTCTCAGTCCAACAGGAAATGAAGATGTCATTTACACACAGATTTTAAAAAAATGAAGCTGTTGATTGTACGATGTGGGATGTATCGCCGCTGTCATCGCCGGAGAATCACAATTATCTTTTTGCAGCAGATGAATTACTAGAATTTAGCATTTGATCCAGCAACCTGATGGTTATGTGTGCTTTTTTTTTTTTTTTTTTTGTCTCATGTGTTTGCAGAAGTCAGTGCCTTTCGCTATGAATATATTTAATGTAGCAGCGAATAATAAAATGTTTGGCTTTCAATCCCTGAATTTATGAACTGTATTTCTTACCATATTCGACACTAATACATTCAAATGGAGCGAACAGGCCAGCTTCTTTTGAGTCAACAAGTACTCATGTCACACATTTCAAAGATTCATTTACAGCAATAATACGAAACTGCAGTTGTTATTGTCACTAATGCCCATATTGTGCAAAGTACACTTAGTGTCATCGTTTCTTTTTTTTTGTTGTTGTTTTTTTAAGAGGTCGTCCAACAGATGGCAGCATCCATTGATGTGACTCTGCCACTCTTGGCTATGAATGAAACTTGATTTCAAAACTAAAGAAATTGGCTGCTAGTTCAAGTTATTCAAACGACTCTTATGTGAATGTGTCCCAAGGGTGCTGGCAATTTTGCTGAATAATGTGAATGTGTCCCAAGGGTGCTGGCAATTTTGCTGACTCATCTAACGGTGGTAGGCGCTTGGACGTACAGTACTGGGCGAGTACACGATACGACAGCGCGTTTCGTCGGTCTGGAAGATACCTTGTGGTTTCATGCTGCCTCCCATAGGTCAGTCTTGGGTACTACACCAGACATTTGGTTTGGCCGAGAAAACCGCTGATGGATGTGTGCGGTGCCGTTGATCACTTCGCCACACGCGAAAAGAGCGGTTAGCAGCGGCGGACTTAACTGTTTTCTTGCGGTGTGGTGCGGCTCACACTCCAAAAACTGTTTCGTGTTAAAACCTGGTGTTTTGAGGCTTTGAAATCGGAAATCCTGAATAGGTTCGACATTTCCAACTGTCATTTTAGACTAGTTAGTTACCAATCAGATTGTCGAGGAAAAGTCGCCCCTTCTCTCTCGCTCTCCCTCGAGCTTCCACTCATTCGCGCTCCCTCTTTCGCGTTTCTCCTTCCCCTCTCTCCCCCTCATTCACTGTCACTCACTCTCACCTCATCCTCTTGCTCCCTCTCCCGTCTCCTTTTAATTCTCCCTCCTTCATTACTTCCCTCCCTTTCACTCGTCCGTCTCTTTCTCGCCCTCTCCCAACTCTCTATCGCCCCACTCTTCCTCCCTTTCGTTCCCCCTGCCTCCCCTTTATACTCCCCTCATTCCCTATCACTCTCCCCATCTCACTGTCCCTCCCTCACTCAGTCCTTCCCTCTCACTCTCTCCCTTCTTTTCACTCTTTTCTCCTTTTCTGTTCCACTCTTTTCTCTAGCTCTCTCTCTCCCTCCCTCTCTATTCCCCCCACCGAATCTCCCCCTTCCCTCCTTTTCTCACCCTCTGCCTTCCCTTCATTTTCTCTCTTTCCTTCTCTCACTTCACTCCTTCCTTGTTCCTCGCTCATCTTATCCTTCTCTCTCTCTCTCTCTCTCTCCCTCCCTCACTCAGTCCTTCCCTCTCACTCTCTCCCTTCTTTTCACTCTTTTCTCCTTTTCTGTTCCACTCTTTTCTCTAGCTCTCTCTCTCCCTCCCTCTCTATTCCCCCCACCGAATCTCCCCCTTCCCTCCTTTTCTCACCCTCTGCCTTCCCTTCATTTTCTCTCTTTCCTTCTCTCACTTCACTCCTTCCTTGTTCCTCGCTCATCTTATCCTTCTCTCTCTCTCTCTCTCTCTTTCTCTCTCTCTCTCTCTCTCTCTCTCTCTCTCTCTC
>NW_017805417.1:621788-633157 GCF_001891065.2 Hippocampus comes
CCGGGGGGCCCCCCAAAAAAGCGTCCGTGCATGACGCCATGGGAGTGAGGCAGGGGTCGGGGGTGGGCAATTAATACTCTACATACGAGACGGCCTCACTTTGCTCCATACATTCTTATAGCTCTGCCGATCCCATCCTGAATGGCGCCTTTGGCGACAACCCAAGCAAATGTTATCATAGACAACATTTACATGACATATACAAAAACCGCCTTCCTGAGTACTTTAATGCCGCAGCCATATTGGATGTGTCAAAGTCAAGCAAATTCTGAATATGCTTGCTCCTTGGAGATACATCATCAACAAGCAAAAATTCATCGGATTAATAACATCACTTTATATTTTTAATGTCATAGTGATAAGCAACTCAACATTAGTTTTTTCACAGCACAAAAATAGCTACTACTACTATTAATAATAATAATAATAAAAACCTTACTTTTGCAAATTCCATGGTGGGCGGGGGCTTTCACAGCACAAAAATAGCTACTATGATAAATTAATAATAATAACAAAAACCTTACTTTTGCAAATTCCATGGTGGGCGGGTACCAAGAGACATACAAACAACACAGCCAGCTTTCTTAACCGGCTGGATTGATTGCGAGTGGAATGGGTCTCCGTAGGCACTTTGTGTTCTCTGACTGTACACGAGGTGGCAGTGTTGCTCTAGAAACACCGTTGAGAAGAACTAGCCTGTTAAGAAAATACAGTGTTTGTCTACACTCTTTCTTATTTTGCCTCCCGACACGACATACTTAACCTGGATAGGGGCGATTAAAGGGATGGATGAAAACCCACTTCCGTCCTTGCTTAATTCATCCTTTAAAAAAAAAAAAAAAAAGTCATCGTCCTCCGTCCCAAAAATAGGCGTCCGTCCCAGACAGAATGCCCATCCCTGGAAAACTGTATATGGGAAAGGATGTTAGGATCCATGATCATCCGTGGCTCGAAAAAAATTCAGCGTTCTCTACTAATTTTGTGTGAAAGGAAGGAGGTGGGGGGGGGTCCACCATGGACTGGCCAATTGTACAATCGAAACATTTAAAACATCTCTCCGTATAATGCAGTGAATGTTTTGCAGATACGAAATCACGAAAATTCCGTTTGGAGATTTTTATTTAATCAAAGGAGTATGGAGTGGAGGATACTAAATTGTTATACCCTCACAAAAAAGAAAGAAGCAAAAGGCCATACTAAAAAAAAAAAAAGCAACATTTGCATGCACCATAACAGCTAAACGCTGCTCCGCCATCTTGGTTTTAAGTCCTGGGCGCCGCACATCGGCTGAGTCGACATCCGCTGCGGGAATAAGGACGGTGGAGCCTGCCTCTATTGACTAACAAACATGCACGCGGACGATCAATAGCACTTCAATGGAGCGCGGTGGTCAGAAATAGATGAGAAAAGGGAATCGCGTTGCCCAAACATTTCCACGATGGGAAAGTCGGCGTTGAGCCTCCGCGCTGCGGCCAAGACGGAGACGGGAAGGTTCATTAGCGTGCTTTCAACTTGTTCAAAGGCGTCATTGATCCAAGTCATTACGTTCGCTCAAGAAAGTTGACTGGGGGATGACCTTCAGTCAACAAAATGTTCCAGGATCGTCCGTGCTCAGAGTTGCGCTCGTCGTCGGTGCAGGAATTTGTTCATGTGTCGTGTTTGGATGCATACAATGTACATTGCTTAACTTCTTCCAACATGTAGTTTTCATGAGCAAATCTGTTTTTTTGACCGATGAATGTAAACTCCCCCCTCCCCACACTTTTTTTTTTTTTTAAAGAGCTAACCAAAAGAAAAAAAAAATGTAATGTTGGTAATTTGACTCCTCTGTTGTTAGCATAAAAGCTGCCAAAGTTCACCAAGCAGCCAGTCCACCAAAAAGTTTTGTCTGTCAAAGTTAACAAGGAGCTCTTTTGTCTTCAACCGCATCTCCCAGAACTTCCTCTAATTTTTCCCTTATCGGGAGCTAAAGAGAAAAATGTGCTTTCATCCTCTCCTGTTTTGTTCTCCTCACTGATACGTTTCCCTCGTACGTCATTCAGACTTTAGCACCGTGGGCTTAAAAGAGTATTTTTACTGCAAAAATCCGAACAATTGGCGGTTTTAGCCTCTTACCTCACGTCGCATATCTTTGCTTTTGCTAATGCCGGTTTAGCATCATTCTTCTCCGCCTCTGACCTTTGAGATTTAATGGCTTTCGTAAGGTCGGACTGTACAAGCCAATTGGATGGACGCTCGACGGGGTTGAAAGGAGTGACGTTTCAATGAGCAATGTGGCGTTGGCTTGTCATGTCTCCTCTGAGTGGACCCACAAAAAAGTTTCAAGATCACGTGCCTGAAAAGCAAAATTTGGCTCAGAAGCCGACAATTTAGGATACTGAGTGTTACGTGGGCTCCCTCTAGTGGTAAGCGAAGAATCAATGAATTAAATTAAATTAGCAGTGGCATCAATTTTTTTATTTGTTATTTTTAAACCCGGTGCAGTACATTTATTAGGTAGTGTTCAGTTGTATTTAACTTAACTACAAACCATTGTGTATGATTATTTGAATGTTTTCAAGTCAAGTTTTCAAGAGTTTTAAAGTCGGGCAGCGAGAGGCCTTGCCGAATGTTCATTCCAAAGAGAGGGACCGGCAACGGAAAAGCCTCGGTCCCCTGTGAGCCTCCGCTTACTTCTCGGTACCTCTAATAGTGTTTGGTCCGTTCGGAGGAGCTCACAGAGGTAAGGTGGGGTGAGGCCAAAAATTTCAAAACAAATAATGGGAACTTGAAAAGAACTCTAAAATGTATAGCGGGCCAGTGAAGGGATGCCAGAGCAGGAGTGATGTGCTCCCTCTTACGAGTACCACTCAAGAGGCGAGCAGCAGCATTGTGGACCAACTGGACACGCTTCATGGAGTATTGGCTGACTTCAAAGTCAAGTGCGTTACATTCATCCAGCCGGGATGTGATGAAGGTGTGAACGACTGTTTCAAAGTGCTCATTGGGGAAAGGAGAGGCGCGACTTTCGCCAGCTGCTGAAGATGAAAGAAGCTGCAATGAACAACAGCACCAATTTGCTGGTCCAATTTCAAATCCTGTCAAGTTTAGGGCCCAGGTTGGAGATTGTTGGCTTAAGATAAGAAGCCAGGGGGGGCCGAGTCCGCGGGATGGCATGTACAAGGGCCACTGGGACCAAACATCATCCCTTCTGTTTTCTTTTCATTCATTTATTGATAGAGGTTCAATTTTCATTGTACTTATCTGCATTGCATTTCAATGAAATCGTTTCACAGTTCTATTTTTTTTTAATTCATGCTGTTAAAGTAGCCAGTAACATTAAATGTAATGATAGCCTCCTTTTAGGCCTACCGGACTGTAAGTTTGTTGCTCATTATGATGATAATTGGAAAGCAACGTGTGTTTTGAGGTATCACGAGTTTGAGCGAGAGGGGAATTTTCCTCATTGCGTTTGGCCCGGCGGACGTTTGATGACTCATCCTGCTCGGAGTCGAAGCAGCGCCAGTCTTGAGCCTTCCGCTCTTGACACATTCCCCCTAATGGCATCGGCAGAATGCGGCATCACGCGAACAATTCTTGGACACCGTGGAGCATAGTCGCCATGCCCATAAGGTTCGAACAACCCGTCTGGTAGGGTCGCTAATCATCACGGTTGAGCAAAACTCACGTTTTTTTTTTTTTTCGGGGGTCCCCTCATGAAAAGTGATGATTTCAGAGGTACAAAGATTTCCGCCGTGACGCCAAATAAGATGCTGTGCACCTCCAGTGTGTGGGTAGCAAGGTAGCAGGATTTTTAGGAGGTATGAGATGAGGTTGTGGGTGTGCTTAAATCTTGTCGTGCTTGTCGTTAAGCTGCGCTGGTGCCACACTGTCATTAAGTCATACAGTTGCAGTCTGCTTTTCAATCTTGAAATGTCGTGGTGACGGTCGGTAGGCGCTTGTCATTGAAGTCACGATGATATTATGGCTGATCGGGCAGTAAAGCAAGACAGGCCCGCTTCCATTTTGCTGCGTAACAGTTCCTTGTACTGACCTCCAGCGCCAAGTGACACAGCAGGTCTGCTTGTTTGGTTCACCTTGTCGCAGCACAAATTCAAAGAGGTGTGTATGCGTGTGTGTGTGTGTGTGTGTGCGTGTGCGCGCCTCTGAGAGGAAAAGAAAGGCCGGGGAGGTTTCACCAGTCCCTCGGGATTTACTCACGAGCTCAATCTGGCCAAGATTCCCTTTCTTGTTTGGCGACTTTGACCTTGTGAACAAAGTGCCATCACTCTTGTGTGTTTCCTCCCCTATCTTTCAACACAAACACACACACACACACACACACACACACACACACACACACACACACACACACACACACACACACACACACACTGACATAGACGGAGAGCACTTGCTGCAGGAGGAGTGTCAGCTGCTGCTATCACTTCCCGCTGAGGCGGCCCTGCCTTGAATCTCTGCGGAAGTGCCTTTTCTGCTGAGTCGGCTCCTTTGAATTGCGCCTCGTTGCCCGGGCTCGTGCGTTCCAGTGAAACACTCAAGTGGCCGGAGGCAGCGAGTCGGGTTAAGAGTTTACATTTGCAACCACGGTTGCCTATGACTTGTTTATTGTGCCGGTGAATGGCCACACACCGTTTGTGGTGTTGTCGTCCCGTAGAATGCATTACGCGCAGCGCAGGCTAGTTTTTTTTTTTGCATAAATTGTGTGCAGCCTGCTCAGTAGATGTGTATGTGGGGGTGCGTAGGAGGTATAAGAGTAGGTAGGAAGGTAGGTGTGAGAGCAAGGGACTGGAGCTCTTTGGTAGGTAGGTCACCATCCGGAAAAGCCTACTAGACCAGCTGAACTTTTTGGGGGTGATTGCGGCCACTTCAATTGGTGGCAGGTGTGTGCTGACTTCCTTTTAACACGAGTGTCAGTGTGATTGGTCCATTTTCAGCATCTATCAGTTGACTAGCCACAATTAGCTCAACGGTCAAAATCATCGACCAATACTTCAATAATCGACTTTTTTTTTTATTTTAATGTTTTGTTTTTGTTTCAAAACTGCCTCTGAACCCTCCACTCTGTGTTTGCTTTTCTGTCCTTGACGCACATTCGCAGTAAAGGTCATCTGGGCCTGTTGTGATGTCACTGGGAAAAAAACGGTATCAAGCTTTCAGCTGCGATAATACGCAATTTACATCTCATCCGATGAGTTGACTCATCACAAAAATGATCTGCGACACGTCGATTTCCACAATGATCATTTGTGGCAGATATCCGCATTTGTATGAGGGTGTTCAGACTTTTGCAACTGCATTCCCTCAGTTAGTTAGTTTTTTTTCCAGTATAGTTACACAGCTGTGCAGTCACAATCATAGCTAGAAAAGTTTTCAAATGATTCACCATGATTAAAATGTTTTTTTTTTTTTTTTTTTAAGATCACAAAAAAATGCTGCCATTCGAATAGGGCTGCGTACACTTTTTCCGGACACCGCAGGTCATAGAGACGTACATTTACACAAACACGAAAAAGTAATTTGCCAACAAGTTGCAAGTACAAGCAACTGTCCAAGTGTAAGCTCGGATGGATCAGCCGATTGCTGGAGAGCGGCGTCTCAGCACTTTGCTCTTGTCTTTTGTGCATGTTGGAAGAAATGGCAACAACCCGTACTATCCTCTCGGTGTCAATATTTTTTCTTTTATGGCCACGCCCGAGGCTTGTGGGTGATGTGGTGTCTTAAGCCATCTGCTGCGCGCACACATTTCGCTCTGCCTTCATTAAAACGCATTGATTGCATTCACGCCGCAAAAAAAAAAAATCCTGCACGGCCACATCTGGCGAGGCAAAGAAGGTGAATTTGTTTTTTGCCGGCCAGTACCCAGCTGTTGTTTTGCTGAACCTATTGTCGGATAAATCGCATCGGTAATTTGTAAACTATGTCTCGGGAGGAATGAGACCGTTTCCAAACTGCCTTCGGTGTATTCTGTTAACTTTCAGGTGGGTGGGGGCCTTCTTCCGGAGTGCTTCATTGTGTCATGTGTTATTGAGATGAGTCTTAAATTATGCAAAGTGTTGATATTGAACCCAAGTCTTCCAATTGCCAGCATCATAAGCAGAGTTATGTGGTACGGTGGCCCTGTAGGATCAAACTTCTCTCCCAAGCAGGCATTCGATTAATCGCAAATGAGAAACTTTGGGCCCGGAGTGACAAAGCACTCTTGAGCGGCTTTTACTCGACCGAGAAGAAGGAATTAAGGCTGAGTTAACTCTAAACGTTTATAGCGTGATGGCTTGTTGATTTTTACAGTCTAAAAAAAAAACGTTATAGCCGCGGCATGCCGGGGGTAAGGTTTAGACTAATATGTCAGTGGGCTCAGCGGCGCAATCGATTAGCGCTCGGCTGCCCAGCCAGGGATGCACGCTTTGTGATTGTGTTTTAAATGAGCACTTGTGGATGCTGAATACAAGCCTTCATCTCATGAATAAACGTTTTAATTTGACTAGCATGTTGGTTAGCTTGATAGTTCTAAAACTCAGCCAGGGACAAAACTTAAAATGCAAAGTCAAGTTTATTCCTTATATTGCCCTTAATCACAAAAGAGCCTCAAAGTGCATCACAAGGCCACATTTCACAAAAATCAGCAGCACATTTCAGCATGGAATAAGATCTTTTGTTAAATAATAGAGATAAAAAGTCATGAATAGGTCGAATCAGACAAAAACTAAATACGTGTCACGGTCGTTTAGGGTGACGTGCTCGTTTATATTTAACTGACGTTTCTGTTCCCCCTGCATCCCAAAAATTGGAGAAGCTCGGCAATCAGCTGCTCTTGCGCCCCCTCTACCGTCGACGAGGTGCAACTGGAGGTTTTCAAAAGTGCCAACACCACGGTCGAAAAGCCCGAAACCAATATTATTTGAACCTGACAGCATATTTATTCGACTGTGCCGTCTGTCAGTCTGGCTATCTTGTCGCGAGCCCAACTTTTCGTCCTCACCTTTGAATGGCGGCTGCCCCCGTGTGACGTCACCCGACTGACCACACGACGGGGCAGGCAGCGAGATTGTTGGTCGCGATGTTACGCGCGCGCACCGTTTGACTCAGCGCTGAGCCCATGCGCCCCCTCCCTCCCTTCCCCCCCCTCCCCCGCTCATCTCTTCCCCGTAGTCGCGCAACTCTCCGACCAAGTGTCACGTCCATCGCCAAGGTACGTGTTGGTGTCATTCCGTGCTGACGTTTTGCGTGCGTGCTGCATTGTCAATGCGAACCTTTTATCCAAAACCTTTTTTTCTTTTAAATTTTGCTGCATTTTATGTAGTGTGGAGGGAAAGAAGGAGGGCAGGATCAAGTCATTTAAATGTAGCTTGACATAAGAGGAGGCAGTCGTCCAAGGCTTGATCCCAAAGTAACGGGATTAATGCTGTAGCCGATCGGTCGACTTGTTGTCCCACCTTGCTAAAGGTTAGGCGGACAAACAACCGCCCCCTCCCTGCTTTCGAGCACCTGCGCAAAAAAAAAAAAAAAAAAAAAAAGAAAAAAAAAAAAGAGCGAGAGATGGCGCAGATTCTGCCAAACGAACCCGGTGACCCCGCAGCCGGCAGGCACAACTCTCTTAAGGCGCCGGCAGGCCGGTGGCAGTGTCGTCGTCATGGTCACCGAGTCGGCAATGCCGCTGCCGGCTTGATGCTGCGATGGCGTCATTTGGTGACCACGCAGGTTTGTGGCCGGAGCGATTCTTCCTTTCTGATGATTCATTCATGCCGTGGTGATGGCGCCTCACTGCAGTGCAACCAGCGTCTGTGTGTGTGTGTGTGTGTGTATGTGTGTGTGTGTGTGCACGCGCGTGCGTGTGCTACGTGTACGTGCGTATAGAAAAACATCAGTGAGTTCTTGGTCACAATCGAAGCTAAGATCAATGGGGGGGGGGGGTAGTGACTCGGCAAAACCTGCTCGGATTCAGACTGTAGTGCAGGTCCGCGCGTGTGTTTGTTTGTCCCAAGTTGTTTCAATTTCCAGTGCAGTGGTGCCGTGACTTAGGAGTTCTTTTGTTCCACAAACAAGTGCAACTTTCAATTTTCCCTCATTGAATCCATTCCAACGCCCTGAATCCATTCCGGCACACTGAAAGGAAAATAGCACAGCGTTGTGAAATCTAAATACAAAAAACAACAAAAAAAAAAAAAGGTCGAAAATATTTTGGGCAAATGAGGCGAGGCTTTTTGATCTCATTTCGTGGAGGCGTCGATGAAAGATGAACCATCTGCATGGCTGAATTACGACTATTTATGATCATAATAGCGCGCAGTATGTTTACGAGATCTGGGTCAAGTGGATAATTTGCACTTCATATTACTTCTTCTGCGTCAAATCCAGAGTTTGGAGAAATGTTTTGCACTTTAAAAGTCATGTCAAGAAATCTAATCAACTTTCAAGACACGAAATTAAGAATTGCTCTCCGCAGAATGAGAATTTTAGGCCTCCTCGTCCTTGTGACGAGGAAATAGCAGTATCGTCTGATATAGTATATCTATCGCCTTTAGTAATCTGTCACCATTTTGAATGGAGTTCCTCAGGGAAGAGTTTTAGATCCGACAGTTTTCTGTCAAGGTTGAACAGTGCTTGTCCTTGAAGCACAATACAAAGTAAGAGCAGCACCACTGACCTCTGACCACCCAAACGACCCAAGATTCCCACATACACACCCTGAAATGGAGTTGCTTCCCAAAAGAATGGAATTTATTGTCATTGCAAAAAATGCGGGGAGCATCGCTGCAATTTTGTATTTTTCTTTGTTGAATGACCACGTCCAAATGCTTTCATCCACAAACTGTATTGTACACCAGCATCATGTTTAGAACATACAGTTACACCAAGCAACAATCAGTCACAATTTTCAGCGGCGTTCCTCAGGGAGGCGTTTTGGGTCCTATCATTTTCTATAAACGGAACATCTCCCCAGAAAGCTGTTCAGACTATTTCTGTTGTTGTTTTTGAGTGGGAGTGGGTAGATGAGCCGTGTCCCGACAGAATTTGCAGCTCACTATGGAGACACTGAGACGTGCGGGCTTGAAGATTAGCAGCCGGCTCGTCGTACACCGGGATCACATGACAGAGCAGACGGCTCATTTAGATGAGGTCCATTGATTGAGATCATCTTCACGGAAACACACACACACATACACACACGCACGCACACGCACACACACACACACACACACTGCTCCATCTCATCTAATGTGTCTAAGTAGCTTAAGTACTGAGTATTATGAAGCGCCTGCAGCGCCTCATGACTCTTCCAGGACCAACTCGTTAACATACTTCATTAAGTCGTCCTATTAAAGGGTTAGGCCTCTTTCGTTTTCGCGGCTCAATGTCCGTCTGGAGAGTTTTGATGGCTTGCCAAATAGGGACGAAACCGTTTTTCACAGCCGCTAATTTCTGAGGACCGACGCAATCCGTTTCAGGACACTGGTGACGAAAATTTTAAACAATGATTGAGTAGGATGATTGAAATGTAGCAGGTAGATCAACAGTTTAAAGACGAGCTTATAATAACAATAATGCACTCTCCGTGCATGTGAACAATGAATAAGACGCTTTGCCAATTCATCTCTGGGAAACATTCGTCATTCGGAGTGGTGTAAATATTGGAATTCCGATGCGTAAAGCAACAAAACATTTTTAAGTACGTCTAAAAAGGAATTAACCTAAAACATAGAAACAACAAAAACAATCAGACTTAACTTCCAAGAGGTTTTCTTTTTATTCTGAACTGAACAAATGTAAAAAGAAAATAAGCTAACTGTAAATATAAAATATAGATCAGCTCAGCGCCCCCCCCCCACCCCCCATTCCAAAGACATGCATGCTAGGTTCATTGAAGATGATTAAAGGAGACTTTTTTGACTGCTATTATTCCTTCATGTATCTTCATTTAAGCAAAAAAAATAATAATAATTGTAATTCACGACAGCAACGAGCCAGAGATGAAGGAAGACCAATTCTACCTTCGAGACAGCAAACCAGCAGAGACTGCATAGTGGCAATATGAAGGAATTGGAAGTTAGAACAGCTTCGGTTCCACCTCAGGGGTTTCAGCGTTTCATCCCCTCCCACTGCAGTCCCCCTTTCCATAAATTAGATGAGCCACCCTCGTCTTCTGCAGGATTTTCTTACTGGGGCGCCTGATGCTCCACTCTCCATGTGCCCAGAGAGCTCATGATGACAAAGCAAAAAAAACAAAACAAAAAACGAAAGAGATGAAAAAGGAGCGCTAATGCGATGAGCCGATACGTGGACACGGGGAATAGCCGTTGGGCCCGCCTGTCGGGCCCGCGTCACAGTCGAGCGCGGCGCCGGCTGACGTCTCTGTCGGTGCAGAGCGGCGTCGGGAAACATCGATCCCTCCTTGACAAGCCGCCCTCACGGGAGACCTCGCTTCCATTTCCCGCCGTCCTCTCCAATCTGCTGACTCCGCCATGCGCCCGACAAACACACCCGAACCCCGCCGTGACCGTAGGCGTGAAGGTTTCATTCCTGACGAGGCACACGTTGGGATTCACGAGAGTTTTGCGTCGGACAATGCGGCCGCTTGCTTGATTTGAAATGCCAGGAACAAAAATGATCGCGACATGTAGTCTATTCAGCAATGCAGTTTTGCTGGGCTGACTTGGAGCCAGTCCGAGCAGACAGCACCCTGGACCGTTTGAGAGTCAATCACTGGGTACGTAGAGACACAGACCAGTCCAGAGAATATTCAGCCTTTCCCCTGAACTCAACGTAGAAAGAACCAATTCATTCACCGCGCCGGGGGATCGTCCTTATTTAAATCTATACGACGAGCGGCTTTATTGGATCGTCCTGCAGATGCAGATATGCACTTGTTTTTGTTCTGCACTGATTGCCTGCCACTGAGAAAAGACGCTCGGGGCAATTCCCCGAGGGCCTCTCAATTCAGACAGTGGCCCACTAATAGTTGTGCAGCCAATTTAACAGCCTGCCACCTCTGAATGAATTGGGTTTTTAACCTCCCCGAAGCCGCTCCACAAGGCCCCATTTTCATCACTTTGTCCTTAAGTCGGTGGTGTCAAACATACGGGCCCTATGTGGCCCACAATGTGAAATGACTTTGACACCCATGCGTTTTTAGCCGAAAAAAACGACTATGTATCGTAAGACGTTTTTAGCCGAAAAAAACAACCATGTATAGAAAGGCGTTTTTAGCCGAAAAAAAGCGACCATGTATAGTAAGGCGTTTTTAGCCGAAAAAAACGACCATGTATAGTCAGGCGTTTTGAGCCGAAAAAAAAACGACCATGTATAGTAAGGTGTTTTTAGACGAAAAAAACGACCATGTATAGTAAGGTGTTTTTAGACGAAAAAAC
>NW_017805417.1:652725-653851 GCF_001891065.2 Hippocampus comes
ACCATGTATAGTAAGGCGTTTTTCGCCGAAAAAAACGACCATGTATAGTCAGGCGTTTTTAGCCGAAAAAAACGACCATGCATAGTAAGGCGTTTTGAGCCGAAAAAAACGACCATGTATAGTCAGGCGTTTTGAGCCGAAAAAAACGGCCGAAAAAAATGACCATGTATAGTAAGGCGTTTTTCGCCGAAAAAAACGACCATGTATCGTAAGGCGTTTTGAGCTGAAAAAAACAACAATGTATATTAAGGCGTTTTTCGCCTCTGTGTCGTCAATCCTTCGAGCCGGATTTGAACCAGCGACCTGAGGATGTCTGTTTGCACCACTACAGTCCTCCGCTCTACCAGCTGAACTATCGAAGGGTACAAGAAACAAATTCTAGATGTGATTTAAGGCTTTATAAAGTGAGTGCAGAAGAGCAAGAATGAGAACTTCTTCTCAGTGTTAAGTCAATCCTTCAAGCCGGATTTGAACCAGCGACCTGAGGATATCTGTATACGCCACTACAGTCCTCCGCTCATATAAACATGTTGAAAAGGTGCTGCTTTTACCCTTCGATAGCTCAGCTGGTAGAGCGGAGGACTGTAGTTGCGCATACTGACATCCTTAGGTTGCTGGTTCAAATCCGGCTCGAAGGAATGACTTCACACTGAGAAGTTCTCATTCTTGCGCTTCTGCACTCACTTTATAAAGCCTTTAGGCACATCTAAAATTTTCTTCTTGTACCCTTCGATAGCTCAGCTGGTAGAGCGGAGGACTGTAGTGGTGTATACAGACATCCTCAGGTCGCTGGTTCAAATCTGGCTCGAAGGATTGACGACACAGAGGCGAAAAATGCTTTAATATACATTGTCGTTTTTTTCAGCTCAAAACGCCTTACGATACATGGTCATTTTTTTCGGCTCAAAACGCCTTACTATACATGGTCGTTTTTTTCGGCTAAAAACGCCTGACTATACATGGTCGTTTTTTTCGGCGAAAAACGCCTTACTATACATGGTTGTTTTTTTCGGCTAAAAACGCCTTACTATACATGGTCGTTTTTTTCGGCTAAAAACGCCTTACTATACATGGTCGTGATTTTTGGGTTAAAACGCCTTACTATACATGGTCGTTTTTTCCGGCT
>NW_017805417.1:656079-673200 GCF_001891065.2 Hippocampus comes
AAAACGCCTTCCTATACATGGTCGTTTTTTTCGGCTGAAAACGCCTTCCTATTCATCAGGGGTGTATAACATACGGCCGGAACCGACCCGCAAGGAGGTTTGATCAGGCCTGCAGGATAATTTAAAAGTGAAAAAATGCACAAAAGACATGGAATGAATATTTTTAATAAGGTACAATTCGTGGAATATCCGCTCGGGGGAGACACTGATTTGATCAGAGGAAAAGACAACATTGTTTTGATCAGAGAAGACGACAACAGCAGCCTCAGTCTGTCACTGAGACAGACCCAACACAGCAGACACTGTCAAGGACATGTGAATACTTTATTCTTTACACATATTATAGCACTCTCCTTAGTTTGTAAGGTATAGGCAGGGATTACATTTAGATTGTCTATGCTCGTGTAAATGGTTTAAAAATTCCTTTCTTCATAAATCTGTTTAATCTTAAAAGTGCATGACTATATTTTTCAAGACCAATTACTTGTTCAGGTTTTGTGCCTTTGTACAGTCAGTGGGATCAGTTGCAATGCATATACAGTTTGTGAATGATAAAAGTACATTGCACATTTGTCTAAGGAAATCTTAGGTCCTTCATGAAATGTTTTATAAAAGATATGTTCATTAAATTTCAACATTTTCCTAGTGTTCCTGTGCATCTTTAGACCAAAACAAAGGAAAGACATGTTATTTTGGTTATTTATAGCAGAGTATGGTCTAATTTTTAACGGTCCGGCCCACTTGACATCTACTGAGGCCGTATGTGGCCCACAATGTGAAATGAGTTTGACACCCCTGCCTTAAGTCGTCCCCAACACGGCGGAACGTGACATTCTTGCGCTTTTTCCAGCATCGACAGATGGAATGGCTCATCGAGGCACAATGGAAAGTCAACTTTCCAGCCTCTCCGTCAATGTAGCCGTGTAGCACTGCGCTCACCACGCCGAGATTTTACGAGGTCCATCCACGTCTCTTTCGACTTGATTGCATTCAGGTCGAGGTTTGTAAATGTCTGCCCATGGCGAGGGATGTCGGACTGACTCATTGTTCTCTGTGATAAGTGCTATTAGGGTGTTGTGTTTTTCGACGGTGGTGTTGCTGTGGGGAATGGGAGAGCGCAGGGGACCGAGGACGCATCCCTGAGGTGTCCCCATCTTCAGAGTCAAGAGTAGAGGATGAATTGTTTTCCAGTCTCACGCTCTGGGGTCTGTTTCTGACGAAGTCTAGTGTATGGGTGCACAGTAAGATGCTGACGTTCAGGTCGCTCAGCTTTGAAACCAAAAGCCAGGAATCCGAACCGCCAGACCATATGGGAAGTGCTAGTGTCCGCTCTACATTCGAATATATCTGTACTTCTCCCCCCCTCACCAGCAGCTGCCATGAAGCAAAGCCTCTATCCAAGTCCGCTCTACATTCGAAATATCTGTACTTTTCCCCCCCTCACCAGCAGCTGCCATGAAGCAAAGCCTCTATCCAATCTGAATTTTTTTTTTCCTGTCCTGAGCTCATTTTGGTAGCATAACAACTTTAGCCATTGCTTGCTTGCTTCTGTACGTGGTGTTGCCATCAACAGAGGCGAATTTTTTTTGATGTGAGGAGTAAACGCAGAATGTCAAGAAATTGAATTGTGAAGTGAAAATACCTGGAGAAAATAGCGTCTAAATATTTTGAGTCGTTACTTCCCTCCGCTGGATGCCAGAAATGAAAATGCACCCATGCTGCGACACGCAATGCGGTGTCAGGCTCCAGAGAGATGTCTGCGGATGGCGTTCCAGATACGGCCTGCGCACCAAAGGCATTGTGGGTATTTACGCTGCTCAGAGGCAGCGTGGGGAAATCTTTGTGGTGGCATGAAAGAGACACACATGCGCGCACACACACACACTCTTTCATTGTGTTGCGGATGTGTTGGCAGCCTGCTGGCTGTGTGCTATCAGTTCCTCCTTCAGGACCTTCGGAGTGATGTCATCGTTGGCACGCCGCACACCGACACGGCTTGGCCAACATCCTGCCGCTGGCCGGAGTGACAATAGCGGCCTTCTCCTCTCCCAGGGTGGTCGGGGCCGCTCTGTTTGCCCGCATTTGTTTGCTTTTGGCTCCCAGCTTCACTCTGCCAATCAAAACAACAACAACACGTTACAAAAGTGCAACCTCCAAACGAACACACAAGTGTCAAAATAAGTCGAGTGAACCCCCGTTGATCACACTCACCGTACACAGAGACCGTATCATTACCATTTTTAAAAGTCGCTTATGTACGGACACGCTTGAAGTTTTGACACCGTTTAAAGTGTAATATGGTAGCAGGCTATCATATAACATCACTTTTACGGAATGAAAAGAAGACTCACTCGCACAGTTCTCCAAATAAGAGGCGAAAGTGTGCTTGTCACTCCCAGCTGAAATTTTACGTTCAATCAAAACAAAACAGAATCCATATTTAAACATCAAAACTAAATAAACCATTTCATTTTGTCTCACAAAAGCTCGCCAGTAGAATGCTACTGACTAATTGAAATTAGCAAAGGTGCTATTTCTCAGCCTTCAAACGGCTGCTACTTGAACACACAGGGAGCACACGACAATACTCACAGGGATACTCGATGTCCTCATTGCTCTGTGGGAACAACAACTGTTGGGGGCCTTCTCTGCCTCTTCTTCTTGCTGCGTCACCACACGCTAGACTTCAATGCTGCCCGGGATGTTGTCGATGATCATTCTATGAACATTGCACCGTTCCTACCGGCGTGCGCGACTCGGCCAGCAGGGGGCCGTTTAAGACTTTTCACTCTACCGAAAGTCACAAGCTCACCCACGATCCTAATAAGGTGAAACCGATTTTGGAAATACTGCAGACGTTTTTGCTGCTATTCCGGTCAATTTATGTGCGTGCCTTTCTTCCTTCAGGAGACTTAGCTCGTCGAGAGGCTTTTCATAGCTCAGCGGCTCAATCGTTCCCAATGCTGTCAAATCGCCGAACCAGGATTAGCATCAGGCGCAAAGAGTTTAGCTTTCCCTTTGACGCCGTGTTGCAGCCCATGATACGGTTCGGTTTGAAAAAGGCTGCGTTTCATCCATTTGGAACCTGCCAGAACCTCGTGAGCCGATGAACGTCGATGAGCGTAATTAGCTCACTTCAATTGAGCTGATTTAATGCAGAAAGCAAGATGGATGGCGGGATCATTTGGGCGCCGTGCGGGCGGGTGACATTGATTGAAGGGAGATAAGCGGGGGTGTTAAAAGTCTCCGGTCCACAGAGGTCCCGACTCTGTTATGTCTCTGCAAGTACCTCCAAAAGCTGAAAATTGACAGTCAGACTTCAACCCCGATTTCCTTGCCAGGAAGTAGCACATTGTATTCGTCATAACGTCACCCCATCGCAGTATTGGCCATGTGGAACATGCTATCTAGAGCAGTCTCCTTTCAACAGAGCGCTCTCATTCGGGGAGTTCACATGGATATTTATATTAAACGGGTCAGCACAAGAAAAAAAAAAGAAAAAAAAAAGAGCAGAGGCACCCACCTTCTTTAAGATCAGGGATGGGCATTATCTTTTATTGGTTTATTAGGGTACAATACAGAGCTAATTTCTTGATTAAGAAAGAACAACCAAAAAAAAGTGTCTTGGGACGCTTGACTGGATTTATGGCATTTCAATTCATTTCAATAGGGTTTCAAACTAGGGTTAGGGTCTGAAATTAGGGCTTTAAACAAAGGTTACCGTTTCAAAGAAGGGTTTTCAACTCAGGTTAGGGTTTCAAATGAAGTTTTCAAAGTTGAGTGAGGATTTCAAAGTGGGGTTTTAATCGAGGGTTATGATTTCAAATGATGAGTTTAAACCGAGGTTACGGTTCCTAATTGGGTTTTAAAATTCCGGTTAAAGTTTCATAGGAGGGTTTTAAACTAGGGTTAGGGTTTCAAAGAAGGGTCTTAAACTCAGGTTAGTGTTTCACAATAGGGATTCAAAATAAGCTTAGGATTTTAAATTATGGTTTAAAACTAGGTTTAAGGTTTCAAAGTAGGGTTTTAAACTCCTGTTCGGGTTTCAAACTAAGGTTTAAAACCAGGTTTAAGGTATGAAATTAGGGTTTTAAACTTGGGCTAGGGTTTCAAAGATTTTCAAACCTAGTTTAAGTTTCAATTTATGGTTTTAAACTGTGGTTAAGGTTTCAGAGTAAGGTGTTAAACTACGATTCGGGTTTCAAAATAGGTTTTTAAACCTTGGTAGCGTTGATGGTAATTAAAAAACAAAAATGACCTGTCTTATTATAGGATCGCATCTGTGCCGACCCAAATGGGGATTTGGAAGCTTGACATCACCGCTGGGCCCCGGCGAGTTTCCAAATTGTGCAGCATATTCCCGTTTGTTTGTAATGGACTCAAGGTTGATTTATCAGAATGTCTTTGAAGCACTCGAGTGATGTATGTGGTGCAGATTACGGATGAGGATGGCAAATTCCGATTTCAATACTCAGCAGGCTCCAGTGGCCTATTTCCAACGTGTGTTTTTCGAGCCTTAATGCACAAGTGGGTGATTGGCCTGAATACGAGATAGAAAGCGGCTCAATTAAAGGGGACGAATTATGCAAACGTGACTTTTTAATTGCTCGCACACAAACCGCCGGGTCCCCGGAGTGCCTGCCCACGCGTCGAGGAAATCTTTTGACTGACAGAAAAACGTGACTCAAAGCGAGCTGCTCAGATGTTGATCATTGTTAGTCGTGCGAGTGTTGAAATAACGCCACACTCGCCCGAGGTTTCTTCACCTGTGATTTGTCGGTTTCCGTTTTTCAAGCGGCGGCTGAATAGACAGTCCAAGTCCAAGCGGGGCAACTCCCCAAAACCAGATGGTTTCAACAGCGCTGCGGATGGGTGCGATAGCGGCTAACGAGTTGCTGACCTTGTTTAATGTTTGCGTGCAGGACAAAGGACTCTACACCACAGAAGTGATGTCCTAGAGACGGTGGTGCTCGTCAACCCTTCAAAAGACACCGTCGTAGCAGAGGTGAGATCCAGATAGATGGTTTCAACAGCGCTGCGGATGGGGCGATAGCGGCTAACGAGTTGCTGACCTTGTTTCATGTTTGCGTGCAGGACAAAGGACTCTACACCACAGAAGTGATGTCCTAGAGACGGTGGTGCTCGTCAACCCTTCAAAAGACACCGTCGTAGCAGAGGTGAGATCCATCCCAACCGGGCCGGCGCATTGATGAACACAACATTCCTTGTTTTGAGTGCATTTGCTGTCTTCACCTTTTTCCGACCCTTTTAGTGTAAAAGGACACATCTTAATGGTGGTCTGTCTTTGCGTTTGCCAGATCCAGTCTCTGATCACAGACTCGGCGGGACACAAGCTTCTGGTTTTGAGTGGTCCCAGCTCCGATCAGGGTGGACTCCTCCTTCAAACAGGGCTTTTCACCTACGACACCTTTGCGACTATATTTTCTGATCCTGGGGTGAGTGCCAGATCCTCTCCTTTTTTCAACACCTTGGGCAAATTGTTTGTTCAAGACAGAAAACCCATACAGCGGTACCTCTACTTACGAACGTCTCTTCATACGAAATGTTCAAGTTACAAAATGCCTCAACAGGAAAATATTGCCTCTTGTTACGAAATAAATTTCAAGATTCAAAAGGTAAAAAGACAGGGGATGGGCTGCTACTCGCAGTTCCGAGTTTCCTGAACTGCCCTGCTGCTCTGCCATTGGCTATTCCCAAGCATCATCCTGGCATCCCATTGGCTAAGAGGGACCTCGGGCGTTCCGATTGTTTTATATAAATGTGAATCACCCAAAACAAGTGTTCAGCAGTCGGGCGATCGCTCACTCTGCTGATGTTTGGCTTGGACATTTTCGAAGGATTGTTAAAAGCCGACAAAAGCAAACGTCAAGCAGAGGTACCACTGTCCTTGAAAACCAACTCATGAAAATGACTCGCACTAAACTGTTGGCCCCCTTGAATTAAGACAGCATTTTGAGGCAATCGACGGTCCTCCAACTGGGTAATGATCTCAAATCACACGAAAATACCCCCCAAAAAAACAACACTCGACTGTTCTAAAGAGGCCTAACGGATGTTCTAAGAAACGTTTGTGGAAGTAGCTGAAACCTTTCCGACCTGAGACCTGCTACTAAATCAAGGGTAACTTTAGCTTTGTTCCAAACCATTTTGATGAGTTTACTTTTTTTGCACAGGACAAAGTCAAAGTCGAAATCACAACATGAATGCGGCATATCTTTGTTGACAGTTCTGCCTCTGTTCCTCCTACAGGTGGTTGAACTTCTCGGCCCATCCATCCCCAAGCAGCAGGCTACACTTACCGTGTCCTGCCGCGGGGAGGTGGGCTGGAACTCTCTGGGACAGCAGCAGACCCTGCGGGAGTTCCTTCACTACAAACTAAACCCTGAGCCCGTGATCCTCAAGATGGAAGGGGTCACCGAGTTCACCGAGTACATCTGCGCGACGGTCGACGTCCCCTCACCCTTTGACCTCCTCGAGCCACCGACATCCGGAGGTTTCCTGAAGCTGTCCAAGCCGTGCTGCTACATCTTCCCCGGCGGGCGCGGCGACTCAGCCCTCTTCGCCGTGAACGGCTTCAACATCTTAGTCGACGGCGGCTCCGAACGCAAATCCTGCTTCTGGAAGCTCGTCCGCCACCTGGACCGTATCGACTCCATTCTGCTCACTCATATCGGCGCCGACAATCTCCCTGGGATCAATGGAATCCTACAGAGGAAGATCGCCGAGCAGGAGGAGGAGGGCTCTCAAGGCTCCACCAACGGTAGCGATTGGCTGAAGAACCTGATCTCTCCAGAACTCGGTGTGGTGTTTTTCAATGTGCCAGAGAAATTACGCATGCCGGAATCTCATCTTAAGGTCAAGCGCAGCATCGAGGAAGCCTCGCTGACTTTGCAGTACCTTAACAAACTGGGAATTAAGCCAGAGCCTCTCTATCGAGTGGTCAGCAACACGATTGAGCCCATCACCCTGTTCCATAAGATGGGAGTGGGACGGCTGGATATGTACGTTCTCAACCCGGTCAAGGAAAGCAAAGAGATGCAGTTCCTCATGCAAAAGTGGGCGGGCAACAGCAAAGCCAAAACCGGCATTGTCCTGCCAAATGGCAAAGAAGGAGAAATATCTGTGCCCTACCTGACATCAGTGACTGCCTTACTTGTCTGGCTTCCCGCAAACCCGACGGAAAAGATTGTCAGAGTTCTCTTCCCAGGAAACGCGCCTCAAAACAAGATCCTGGAAGGCCTGGAAAAGTTAAAGCACCTTGACTACCTGCGTTATCCTGTAGCGACACAAAAAGATCTTGCATCTGGAGTGCCTCCTTCTGTGCTCAAGCAGACAAAGTTAAAACAAAGAACGGAAAGCAAAGAGAGCCTTAAATCGTCCCCGAAGACCACCGCAAAGGTCACCAAGGAAAAAACGGAAGGACAAGATGATGGCGGCGGCGCAGAGACAAAGAGCGAGACTGCAAAAGAAAACCTGTCTGTGAAAAATGAACCAAAAAAGCCAAGTAAAACCATCAAGTCTAAATCCGACATGCCAGAAAAGAAGAAACTTCTCAAGGAAAAGTCCCTGAAAAGGCACCCCAAGGAAAGGGTGTCCAAGATGGATGAGAAAAAGGACAAAGAGAAGAAAGAGATCAAGAAGGTTAAGAAAGAGGAGTCTGCCAGAAAAGATGAGAAGAGAGACGTTAAGTCCAAAGAGGACAAGAAAAAGGACACATCCAAACCGGAGCTGAGAAAAATGGCAAAGCCTGACCTCAAACCTCTCACGCCAGAGGTCCGAAAGACATTACACAGAGCTAAAGTGTCGAGTAAAACAAAGCCCGGAAAAGCAAAACCGGCAAAGGCTGAATCCAAGCCAGAGGAACCAAAGACTCCAGAAGACAAAAGTCAAGAAAGCATTCGAGCTGAGCCAACACAGAATGGAGTTTCTCCCTCCCAAGACCTCACCAAGGAAATCGAAGTGATCCAAGAAGTCGCTGTGGATGATTTAACAGCGCCGACGTGCCGTGATGAGACTGAATTGCGGGCGACAGCTCAAAGCTTTACCCATGAGAAGACACAAGAACCAGAAAGTGTCACCCTCCCCGCGACAGAGTCTCCTGGAAAGGAGGAACCACTACCGGCGAAAGCCGCTGTTGAGGCACAAAGCGACAACCGCAAAGAATTGGAAGAGACTCAGATGTACGAGGACGAGGGAGCTGCATCCCAGGATGAGGAGGAGGATGAAGAAGACGCTCCAACTGCTGAGGCGAGGACAGAGGACGAGGATGAGGAGGAGGAGGAGGATATGGGAATTGGTGAAGAGGAAGACGAATTCCCGTCGCGAGAGCACGACGGGGTGGACGCAAAACACGAAACTAAAGACACAGAGGAATCGGAAACACTCGGCGTAGCAGATGTTGACACAAAAGAGGATGAAGAGAATGAAGAAGAGCCAGTGGAGAAGGCGGAATTGGAGGAGGTCGAAGATTTGGATGTGATCGCGGATGAAGAAATCACCAGTGAAGGTGTGGCTCGAGAAACCAAAACCGGCACCTTAAGCCGAGCCGAATTTGAGGCGGAAGAGGAGGAAGAAGAGGAAGACGGCTACGTTTCACATGTGGGAGGGACGACAGCGGCCATCAGTGCAGGAACTCCCAGAGGCGCAGTCGTAGAAGCCATCTCCTATATCCAAGACGAGAGCATTCCGGGCTACTCGGAAACAGAACAAACCATCTCCGATGAGGAGATTCACGAGGAGGCCGAGGAGAGGATACCACACCTTCAATATGACATCGGTTCCAACGATGTCTCGGTTCCAGATCAGACCGGATCATTTGTCAACATTCACGGCATGAGGGAGATGCAGGCTTCGGCCACCCCTGGGAAAGGTTTTGTGGCTGGCGCTCAGGAGCAGCTGTCATTATTTACCAACATATTCACTGCTCCTCTGGCAGAGGAAGAACACGTGTCCTCGGCCACGTCCATCACAGAGTACGACAAACTGTCCTCGCTCCCCACTTCTCTTGCCGAAGACCAGTCCGTGGCGTCCGCCGTCGCCCCCGAAGAGCCGGTAAAAACCAGGGTGACGACTGAGCAACTTCTCTCGTCTGGAACGCTTTCACCGTCGTCTCTTGAAGAGAAGTCACCTTCGGCTGACTTACAGCTTCCTCTTGAAGATGCCAAGACGCCCGCGAAGCTTCCCGATTCCCATGACGACGACGACGACGATGAAGAGGAAGATCAGACTCCCAATGTTGATATCTCACTGGAAAAACTCCAAGAGGGCTATGCCTTATCCCCCCAAATAAAGTGCAAAGACGAGAAGGTTGAAAAGCAGCCTGGCTCCGCATCTTCTGTTGCCAAGTCCAAACAGGAGGACAAACTGGTCCACTTTCCAGGTGAAAAGGAGAACATTGATGCAGTGGCCTCCAAGGGTATTTCATCGGTCGTGCCTCCCAGGCCTTTTGGCTCTGATTCTGTTACCTCTGAGAGCGAGGAGCGTTGTTTCAGTCCAGATGACATCACTGTCAAAATGGCCTCCCCGACACAATCGGGACCACCGAGCGCATCTCATTCGCCCCTTCGACATGCACCAGTGGAAGCGTTTCCTGACTTGGACCTCCCCGAGCTCGCCGCCTCAACTGAAGACAAAACCGGAAAGAAAAAAGAAGACGAGGAGCCAAAACACAAGAAGACGGAGGACAAAGCATTTGAAAAGGACTTGACGGATGTTGTACCTGTCAAGGAGCAGGAGCAAGGCACAGAAGAGCAGACAATTACTAAAGATGAGCCATCAACGGAAGTTCAACCACCTGTGTCGGGACATAAGTCTCCCAGTGAACAAAGCCAAGGAGAACGTGATAAATCCCCAGAAAGATGCCACCCTTTCCTTGACGATGAAGATCACAACAAAGGCGAAGCCTTGGATGATGGTATGGGTGCAGTGAAAACAATTGTCACAATCGAACAAGAAACGGTGGATCAACAGAAATCCAAATCTGCTCTTCCGCTCGATGCTGGTGACATTTCACCCATTCAGGATGAGGAGCTAGCGAAAAATGCCACTATTTACAATGTTAAACCTGTGAAAAAAGAATCATTTGATGCTCTCGTAAAATATGATCCTCAAGAGTTGGAAAAAGAGACCGCTGCTTTAGCAACAGCTCCCAAAGAAGCAATTGGCGCTTTTCGGTATGAGGATGAAGACCGTGACCTCAAAACCATGCAAATCAAGACGTCTGACGTCGTCGTGCCTCAGACTGAAGGCATAAAACCGGAGGAGAGAACGTCTGAAATTGTTGCCACAAAACCTGAAGAAAAGGAGATTCAAATTGTTCATGGCACAGAGGCCACGGATGCTGCTCCAATTAAAAAGCCTCGTGAGGATGAGAAGCAGGAAATGACCGGAGAGGATGAAACAGTGGGTAAGACGATCAAAGATGCTAAAGCAGAGACCAGGCTCATCACAGACGAGCAGAGAGGAAAAGACGAGGCCGACGCTACGTTGACCGAAAGCCCCAAAGGAGACATTTGTCTGGCTGTTGCGCACGTTACGGCCGTAGAGAAGCAACAGGAGATGCAATCTGACATTCCAGCAAATTTGGAACCAGCACTTGAAGACCAATCCGTCAAAGAAGCAGAAAAAGCGCTCGATGCCACCGCCGCTGGCATACCCGCTGACGCGGAGATGACAAGCAAGAGTGAAAAATCTGAGCATACCGCTGCGCAAGATGACATTTATGCTGGTAAACAGGACGAAAAGGCTGATGACAAAGTGGACGCCATCGATGGCAAAGCATCCAAGGAGCAACACGTGGCAATTGTGGATCAAAGTGTCGGTATCAAATCCATGGAAGAAGAAAAAAGTAACGACGGGGTGTCGGTCAAACCCACTGAAAAGGAATGCAAAGATTTCATTGAAGTAAAACCAACGGCGGAAGCAGAGAAGAAGGTTGACTTGGAAGAACAAATACAAAAGGGGGACATGAAAGAGACACAAAAGGAAGAAGCTTACGATAAGAATAAATACTCTGATGACGTCGCAAAGAAAGAGGAAACGCAAGATGTTCGCGTTGCATTGACCCCAACCACAAAAGACGAAAAGGGCCTTGCGAGTGACAAAGAAGCCGAAGAGTTGAAAGCAAGAGCGGCCTTCGAGGAAGCTAAAGAAATGACAAAAGATGGCAAAAATGCCCTGCTGGAATACACGGAAGATCATAAACAGAAAGAAGCCAAATCGGAAGCGACCTGTGAGAAATCTGCCAAAGATGAAGTGAAGCAGTTGATTAGTGAAGATAAAGCCATTCAAGACAACAACAAAGGAGAGCCCACAATAGGTCCAAATAGAGACAAACCAGAGACACAGACGGAATCCTTTCAGACACAAGAGGTTCAAAGGACTGTTGACGCTAATGTTGCGACAGGTGCTGTGAAAGAGGCAGACCACTTCCTAGCCCGGGGCATGGCTAAGGAAAAGACATCTGGACAAGAAACCTTTGACAAACAAACTGCAGCTGCAAAAGAGGAGGAAAAACAACGTGATGGGGTTGCAACAGTACTTATGAGTTCCGATGAGAAGATGGAGAAAGAAAAGGACGACGCTCATGTTGCCGAATTGAGCAAGGAGCAGAAGATGGAGAGGGAACAGGAGAAGGAGGCAACCTGTGAGACAAAAGATCTGCATGAGCAAAAGACCAAATCAGAAGAGATACGAAGCACGTCCGATGCGAAGGCGGAAGACGGCGGCGGAAAAGAGAGAGCCGAGGAACAACGCACCAGGGAGGAGAAGTGGGAGCGGGAAGAGTTGCAAGAGAAGGACCTCGACAAAACCTTGAAACAATCTGCACAGGCAACATTCGGAGAAGCAGTGTTGGCTTCCAAGTTACACCACGAACCCGCCTTGTTGGTTCAGTCTTCTGATGAAGACCATGAAGAAGAGGAGGAGGAGGATGAAGAATATATATGTATGGGCTCAAGACCTTTATCGGTTGAGCTGAGAAAATCCGAAACTCACTCCAGCTCTGCGGGCCAAACGTCTCCATTAAGCAATCAAACTCAAGAGGCCACACCCAGACAGACAGTAATCGTAATACCAACTCTTATAATGCAGGAACCTTCACTGGATGAAGAGAGCAAAGAGTTTTTCACAGAAGAATGCAGTCTTTCCAGCAGTGCTGCAAAACCTGCAAGTACTCCTTCACTGATCACCCACCAGGAGCCGTCCTCAGCTACTGACTCGGCAAAGGGGGAGACAACTTCGATTCAAAAACAGGAGCCATCCCCTGATCGACCAGAGTCCAGCTCGAGCACTGAGAGCCAGTCCAAAGTCCAGTCTCAAATTGTTGATAAGACGGCGCAAGAGGGGAAGCCCGGCAAAGAGGCAGAGCGGGAGAGGGAAGGAGAACGGGAGGCGGCTTCTCCGGGATTTTCACAGCCTTGTTCATACTTCCTGTTGGACAAAGACTCCGATGACACCAGCCCGACGGATGGTGGGAAATCAGGCGGTGCAAAGAAGGAGAGCACTGATCACGGACTCGGATACGAAAGCAAACCTGTCGCTGCCTCCAAATACGATCCATATGAGAAGCCCATCCCAAAAGATCCGACCGCTCGAGAAGGGACAGATGTGTTTGAAGGTCATACTTTTGACATAAGCATGGACGATAACAGGAGAACAAGCCAAACGGGGTCAGCCGCGTTCCTCCATGAGGACCAAGTCAAACAAGAAGCAACGTCCTTAAGTCGAGCTGACCACAGCCCACAGAGTGGCAGCCACCGAAGTGCCTCGCCCGATCAAGAAGAGAGAGAGAAAGGGCAGCAAGAAGAGAGAGAAAGAGAAGAAAGAGCAGACACGCCTCCTACCGAAAAGAGCTTTTCAGCTTTGGATATGCGAGACAATAAAATTTCCCAGGAGTCTTACAGTCCCAAAGAGGACAAACCAGAAAAATCGGAGAAAGAGAAAGAGGATATGGAGGGAGGAACTTCAGGAACATCTCAGACAGGAGGAAGGGATCAGGCGTCTACTGATGCCGTTCTTCATTCCACAGGGCATCCATCAAAGCAAGAAACCAGCAACCAATTAGATCTCAGCACTGCACTCACACAAAAGGACACCGCAACGAAGGAGATGGAAAAATCACCGAAAGACAGGACCGGGTCCCCCGATCATGAAGGCTCTTCATTTGGTCGTTGCTCGCCAGGAGAAAAAGAGATTTTACCCCAAGGTGCTTCATCCTCGGTCAAGGATGAGCAAGCAAGTAAACCGAGTGCAGGCTTGGGCTCCTCGTGTCTTGAACATACAATAGATGACAACATTCTCGCCTCAGACAACAGTCATTCCGTGTTGGACTTCCCCAAAGGCAAAGAACACCTGGTCGATATTCGCTTACTTGTAGCAGGTGAAGATTTCAATGTTGATGATGATGATGAGGAGGAGGAGGAGGAGGAGGAGGAAGAGGAGGACTCGAGTGACGTTGACATGGAGAAAGGTGCCAGGGAGCAGTCTGAGAAAGAAACGTGCGGCCATAGTCCGCCCTCTGGGGACTCAAACAAAACCTCTCCTGAATCGAGCCTCCAAAAAGAGGAGATGGTCTCTCAAGCGACACCTGACGATGCCCTTGTGACGTCCAAGCAGGACACAAGTCAAATATCACAATCTGGTGACACAAACATTCTTGGGAAGGAAACTGTCTCTGGAGAAACAGCTGCTGGTACGACCAAACCTCCTGAGATCAAGAGTGAAGGCAAAAGGATGACATCACCAGGCTCGAGTGCTGTCAAACTAGAAAACATCTGCTCGGACGCTCCAAATGAACCAAAGCCTCTCGAAACAAAGGGAGACAAAACATGTTTATCCCCTGAGCCGGCAACACCAAGCAAGCTATCGATTGCTGGGGATCGCCCTTCCTCTGAGGTCCAGCAGTCAGAAGAAAAGGATGCCGACAAAGAATCTCTATCGCCAAGCTCCGAAAACCATTTCCAGTCATCACCCGCGATCAACCTCAGCAGCTCAAGCCCAGCAGCGCTACCTGACCAACCCACGTCCCCGTCCGTGCCTGCCTCTGATCCGTTTGCCCTGCAGCCTGGACGCTATACTGATCTTGGACTGAGTGGATCAGAAGGATACTCTGAGGTCAGTCAAGTAGGTCCAAAAGATCAACAGCACGAAAGCCAACAAGTAACCTTAAGCGAAGATCGATATTACCAAGGAGACAACCAAGAGGGAAGCGTGACTCAAAGGCAAAGCTCAGATCTGACCGCTAAAAAGGAGAACCAGCTTCCCTCATTACCTTGCACCCTCACCTCCGCTTCAGCCGGGTACGCATCACCCGGCTCAAGTTTTACCCAGCATTTAGAAGACAGTGCTCAAAAGTTTGAAAGCGTATCGAGCGATACGGCCCAGCGATCGACATTGTTCAGCTCAGCCCCTGGTGGCCTTCAGAGAGACGAGTACATGGAAGTGATGACCAAACCTACAAAAGAATATTCCCAGGCCGAGGAGAGCAAATGGTCATCGTCTGTTGTACCAAGTAGTGAGCCCTCAAAACCGGCAGACATTTTCTCCACATCAGAAGCCAGTTTAGGTGCCTCTCAACAAAGGGCCGAAGCCACTGACAGGAGTTCCCAAGGCACAGCGGCAGATGTCGTACGTGACTCTGACTGGCAAAAAACGCCCGAAGATAAAGACACTTTTTCATTACTAACCGCGGCACGTTTGACGGAGAGTACTTTGAATACAACAGACGTGAAGACGACACCGACCGTTGAGTCATTACCGCGAGTGACGACGGAAACAGCTCATCGCGTTGCCTCAGTCACTTCAGCAAGTGCAAGTGGTGCTATGAACACCTCATGTGCCGTCGCCGACCCTTCCGGAGCTGAGGAGGGAAAGCAGCCAAGCATAAAGACACCATACGATGAACAGGAGAGGACTACGGTCCACGCTGAAGTGGGACAGGAAACAAGAAAAGCAGACATTGCGACAAGAGAAGAGGAAACAAAGTCTCTGGAGGACAGCATTGAAAGGATGAGCTCTGCAGTTGAGCAGGATGATAAAGTGGACGTCAAGTCGAAAGGAGACTCTGACTTCCCACAGGCAGTGGAAAGCTTTTTGGACAAGCCGCCGGAGAGATTAGAGGCAAGGCGAAAAAGTAGTATATCTGATTGGGAGCTGCTGCAGAAGCCTGATGATTTCCCAAGTGCCCCTCCACCAGGTTACGGTGACCAGGAGGAGGATGCCTTCGAATGGATGGCGAGCATCCACGGTGCCTCCTCAAACGCAACCTCACTCGTAAGAGCATCGAGCAAACCAAAAACCGATCGTCCATCCGACTTGAACACGGGAGATTGCTCCTATGAATACAAACAGCGTAAAGGAGAACTCTCTCCGTCCTTCATCAACCCGAGTCCACATCAGTTCTCTGGCGACGAGGGTGAGGAGGACGACCGAAGTGACCGCTCCCAGGAGGGAGGTGGTGCAGCCCACGAGCAAAAAGCTGCTAAAACAAAGTCACACAAGCAAAGGCGTCACCATGGCGACGCCGGTCATCAGTTGTCCGGCGCCGCCTCATTTGGACTGACGGCGACTTTAGCGGGAGAGGAAACACCTCCCACATCTCTGAGTGAGTCGTTGCCTTCACAGTCCGATTCTGATGTGCCGCCGGGAACTGAAGAGTGTCCATCCATTACCGCGGAAGGTAACCTGGACTCGGATGAAGATGCGGACCATTTGCCTGCGGACCGGTTGTCAGCCTCAGGAGCTGCCGGTGGCCTACAGTCCTCGTCACCGAGGGCAGCTCAGCAGACGCACGATCCCCTCCCCACCTCGGTAAAAGACCCTGCTCCACAACCTCCTCATCCAGATGCGTGCATGGTGGATCCAGAGGCTTTCCTTCAGGACCTCAGCGGCACAGGAAAACTTCTCAAGAAGGACCAGAAGGCCACCAAGGGCCTCAGGAAAGCCAAACCCAAATCGGCTTCTCCTGCTCGGAAGGGGGACGTCAAGAAGAGGTCCACCACGCCGGTGAAGCAGGCCCATAAGGACTCGGCCCCGCCCCGATCAGCATCCCTCAAGAGGAAGGACCCCGAGAGGAGCTCCAAGCTGTTGAAGATGTCAGAGAACCAAGGTTCGCGGAGTGACATCCTCAAGGGCCTGGTCAACGGAGTGAAAAGCAGTTCAGGTGCGTTTTATCTTCGAATCAATCCGACGCCGGTTTGCTAAATCAATACAGTGCCACGATGACGGAAACGTTTTTCAATTCTGCCTTGATGTGGGCATGTAATGAAGATGCCCACTTGCTTAAGTTGACCGTGTGCGTGTGTTCAGGAACGAACGCTCAGAAAGCCCCTTCAACTGTCCCACCCGGACCACCGGTCTACGTGGATCTGGCCTACGTGCCCAACCACTGCAGTGCCAAGAATGTGGACCAGGAGTTCTTCAAGCGCGTGCGAGCGGCATACTACGTGGTGAGCGGGAATGACCCCAGCGGCGGAGAGCCGAGCGGCGGCGTCCTGGACGCCCTGCTGGAGGGCAAAGCTCAGTGGGGCTCCAACGTGCAGGTACTCACGCAGCTGCTTATTTAGGTTTCAAAATACATCCTTCGATGTTGAACTCAGTAGGGGTTATTTTTAGTTCCTGAGTACCGAGACTAACTCAAGTATCGTAATGTACTGAAATAATTTTTGTCGACTAAAATCCAGAAAAAAGACGTCCTTGGTGACATTTTGTCCCCCTGAAGGTGACCCTGATCCCGACCCATGACACAGAAGTGACCCGGGAGTGGTACCAGCGCACGCACGAGAGGCAGCAGGACCTCAACATCATGGTCCTGGCCTCCAGCAGCACCGTCGTCATGCAGGACGAGTCTTTCCCCGCCTGCAAGATCGAGTTCTGACTTGCCCACGCTGCCCTGCAATCGACCCTTTGCCTCGTAGCAAAACGCACTTAGCCAGTCATCAAGTTCATGCACACCGAAAATGTTTTGTTTTTTTTCTTTACTCAATTTTATTTTGTCAATAATATTAGAAGATATATTAGAAGACAAATATAGAAGATAAATATATATATATATATACACACACACACACACACACACACACACACACACACACACACACACAC
>NW_017805417.1:673348-682828 GCF_001891065.2 Hippocampus comes
CACACACACACACACACACACACACACACACACACACACACACACACGCGCGAACACACACACACACACACACACACACACACTCTATATATTTTCATTAATTTGGATTTTCTTCTTTCCCAGCTTCCTATTATATCATGAGTCAAATTTAGAGACATATTAAGGCCACACACACACAAAAAAAAAGACTCAGAGCTGTCCCTAATCATTGACCCAATTATGATACCTCATTAATGATAATTTCAGAACCCTGATCACGTGTGTTTTGCGTTCGCAAGCCACAATAATTGTGCGGGTGTCGCTCATGATGGACGTTCCAGCCCTAATTGTCTCACTGCTGCTTTTTATTAATTTAATTATTATTATTTAATTTTTTTTAATTTGGGGAGGTAGGGAGGGGGTGGGATGTCAATGCTTGTTTTCCCTATGCTGCTTTGGAATAATTTCAAAAAATTAATTTAAATTTTATTTCTATTTTCATAGAAGAGTATAAAACATAATATTCTTTTTACATTTAGATTTAAAAAATATATTTATAATAATAATTAACTCTCTGCTACTTTATAAAAAAAAATCCTATCTTTTATGAGATTTAAAAAATAATTTCTTTTCCTTTTTACTGTGCGGCAGTTGCGAACAAAGTGACGGATGTTTCCGCACTAACATGAACAACCTTCTCGAATGTTTCTCGACATGACATCGGCAACGTCGACAACACACTCATGTAGCAAACAGAATCTTGTTTGTTTTCCAACAAAGCTCAAGGACGAGACCAAACATGAAATTCAAAAAGTCCGTCAGTCAAGTTCATGGCTCGCGTTGGATATGAAAATGAAAAGGAATGTCTTTGTACCAAACCAGAATGCACTTTTTCCACCCCCGCCCCGAGAAGGAAATGGGTGGGGTTTAGTTGTTTGTATTGAAGCACAGAGATGACCTCAACGACCGCAAACACACGTTGTAATATGTAAATATTGAGCATAACAACTATTTATAAATGAGCATGAATGAATGACGGCGGCGACGCTCGCAGGAATGTGATCTTTTGTTTTTTTTCCAAATATTGCATGCTTTGAGGCGGGTAGCTGGCAATGTTGACAGCGATTGATTTAGCTTTTATCGCGCTATAAATTTGCAAATAATTCTGCTTGGAGTCTTCTAAGCAATAATTGCTTTTGTCGTTTTGGGCTCATTGAACGTGAATCCGATTGTACCTTCCACCAACGCGTACGATGCATTGCAGAAAAGTGGCAAGTAGCAAATGGTTCGCCTAATAGCGGAGTTGCAGAAGCCGTGTTCAAACGGAAAAGAGGAAAAACTGAATTTTTAGCTAGTACGTTGGTACTTTTGATTGATTTGTTAATATAAAGTTCAAAATAATTTGGGCATTTATGCTAATAGGGTAACAATATCACACTCAAAGCGACAATTGCAAACAGACGACAAAAAAAACAAAAAACGGTTACAACAGCGAAATCCAAAAATGGAACACAATACAGATAAAATGGACACTTTGATTTTTCTTCCGTTTCTGGTCATGATAAACGTTATTTTCATAAATTTACAACTTTTCCGCCATATTAAACTTTCTTTTCATAACATTACATCATAATATATGGCTTTTTTTTTTCATACGTCGCATATCACTAACACCTCATTGTCGCAACTTTTTCTCGTAAGATCACGCCCTTGTTTCAGTAAAGCGACGATTTAATTCTTGTGACATTACAGCTTTTCTCCACACTGCTCTCGTATTACACGTTTCTCGGCGCATTACGACTTTTCGCTAACGTTTCAATTTTACCCTCATAACATTGAAACTTTATTCTCGAAGAAGAAGAATAACTTGTTTTTCTTCAAACCTGGGTGTGATCTTACATTTAACATTTTGACTCTTTTTTTTTTTCTGGTCATGACTAACAGTTTTATTTTTTCCCCCAACAATTTTGGCACCCTTTCATTGAAACTTATTTCGCATGAAATAATTTCGGACAGAGATTCAAGATACGTACACCAATTAATCAATGCCTACAGGTAGTTTAATCAACGGGTTTCAAAACGGGCTTTTGAATGAATACAAATTGTATAAAATGAAAGTTAGCGACTGATCCACTCGCATGTGTGCTGGTCGCTGTTCAAAAGTGTCCAACTTAACAGTTTTTTGGAACGTAGCATCGGCAGGCTGCGCTTGTGGCGCGTTTGAGCGAGCTCGGGAAACTTGCTTTTAATAAGCATACGCTACTACAAGTCAGAAGACGGAAACTTTCTCGGCAACGGTAGAACGCTGTGAGACGCAAAAACGTATTTTGGTGAATGTAAAAACGCACAAACCACTCAGAGGTGGATTGACACGGCAACACAGGCATGGCAACTCCTCAACAGAACCAATGACGGCCGGCCTCGGCTGCGACCTTCTCCAGATTATGACTTGGATAAGAAAACATCCAAACGGTCAAACACAACACGAATGTAACGCGCTTGCTCTCTCTCTATCTCTCTCACACACACACACACACACACACACACACACAACACACACACACACACACACACACACACACACACACACACACACACACTGTACATATCTGTGAACGTAACATTTTGCTTCGACAGTGATTCCAAGCCGCCAAGAGAACATCATGTAATCCTCTTGCATGTGACTTATTCGGTCCTAACCCTGAATGTAATTGTTGAACACGGGAGTAGCGCTAACGCTAAAGTCCGAACGCCGATTTCGGCTGTGCTTCTGTTTGTTTCTGTCGTGATCAAGATGCTGTACAGCGCTAACTTATGTTTGACGCTCTCGCTCTCTCTCTCTCTCTCTTTCTGGAAACGTATAGCAACATTGTCCTCCTCCTCTGGCGCAACTGTTTCAACTCTCGCTGTCTCTCTCTGGTCAAGTAGAAGTGCTGCACACGCATTCATCGTAAAAGGGAAACAGCCCGGTGATCAACAAATAAAGTACACTCAACTCCACTCTGTGTGTGTGTGTGTGTTTTTTAGTTTGTACGACCAACCAAAATCGCAAACATTAAAAATTAGGGATTGGTAATCGATGAGAACGTAGTGAGTCCAATTCCATCGTCAATACTGCCAAGCGATCCAGTTCTTCATCGCTTCTCATTGTCTTTGCTTTAAATTAGAGGCCATGACGCAACAGCTCATCAAATTGGCAAATAAATCGATTATGTTTCAACCTTCATCTTCAAATAAGATGTTTTTTTTTGGGGGGGTGGGGGGGTGTTCATTCATTCACACAAGAAATCCCACATCATGAATTTGTTCTTATACTTGCTCCTTGAAATATATTTTAAACCTTCCCTTCAAAAACTGACTTTGACTTCATTGCTTTATCATTGAGAAACATAATTTTCTTGTCAAATTCCAATTTCCATTCTTGCAAGCCCCCCCCCCCCCACGCCGCCTCCCCTCCATAATATTCTGAGTATGTATGTCGACTTGCCCCGGTTGCACCCAAAAAAAAAAAAAAAAAGTTTTCTAAGTGCTTGGTTATGAATGAACAACATTTTATTGCAAATGATTTGATATCTTTTCAATGTTGATGCAGTCTCGTACAACACAAGCTTAACAGGAACAAGAACCAATACAAGCAGTACATACAACTATTTGGAAAGGAACCGCTTCAGAGGGTGCACCAAATAGTGTATTCAAGCACTGTATCTCGAAGGATATCAAAGCTAGAGAAGGGGGGGGGGGCGCTCTCAGAAAGTCAATTACATCTGAGGGTGTCACCATGGCAACGTACAGCAGCAATAAGAGCAGGCATGACTCATCACTTTTCTTCAAAGACTTTCTGAAGGGGGGGTGGAGGACATGCCAGGGGGGGGGCAAGGTGAAAAGAGGAAGAGGATTAAAAAAAAAAAAAAAGAATTTAATGAGAAAACCAGGAATTGAAGACCGCAGCAAACAAGATGAGAAACGAGGAGCTCCGGAGACAAGGAAGTGAGGCGAGGAAACAAGGAAGCAAGGAGATGAGAATAAAAAGGAGGTGAGGGGAGAAAATGAAGACGTGAGAGGACGAGGAGGTGAAGAGGAAAGGAAAGACAAGGACATGACAAAGGGCACAAGGACACAAGGAAAAGATGAGGAGAGGAAACAGGGCGATGCCAGGAAAAAGGCACAAAAGCGAGCAAGTGAGGAGAGCGAGAAAAAAAACAAGGGCGCAAGGAAAGGAAACAAGGACATGAGAAGACAAAAAACGAGAAGAAAAAGGGAGACGAGCGGGATGAGACAACAAAGCCAGAAAAGGAGGCGGTCAGATGGCGACCGAGTGAGGAGGAGATGAAAGGACGAGGGGGGGAGGAGGCAAGGAGGCCAGAAGAGGAGATAAGAAAGCCTGGAGACGAATGAAGGAGGTGACAGGATGAGGAAGAGGAAGAGGCCATTTCTGTCCCAACTTTGGCTTGTCATCTGTTGCTAGGCAGCGCTCATCACGATTGGCTCAAGTCCGAGATATTTGGGTGGTGGTACCGAAACGCGCACAAACTGTCGTCGTGCGGCCAAAACAAAAGACGGAACTTGAAATTTGTGCTTGAGTGGTTTTATTTGCTTATTTTGGTTCGGTTGCACTTTGGCGGCCTTCTCTTCGGAGACAAAGACATGAAAACATGAAAGCGGTGACAAACGTCGCATCCGCAAGGAGCTCCGGAGATGGGCCCCGCAAATCAAGCCCACCTCAAGCGTGTGCAGGAACTTTGGTTGTTCGGTTTTGCTCCGCAAATTTGACGGGAAGTTGTGGGGGCGGGTCAAATGTGCAGCATTAGCGACAGCGCGTACAAAGCGTCACATCAAGCGCTGATCCAAAATTGAGCCACAGGATTGCAAGCAAATTCGATGTGTGGGAAAACTCAACGTCCGCCGTCATCTTCGACACCCACGCGGCAAAATAAAGGCGGTCGGTTTGGACGCCAAACCAAAACTATTAGAACAGCAAACCCAAATCATACAGCAATTTGTGTGAAATTATTTCAACGGTTCTAACGTTGGCGCTAATACTTCCAAAAACAAAGTTGAAACTTTCCTGCTCAAAATCGTCGCTGCTAAAAATCAAAACACAGCAGCGGAAGCCAAAGGCACGCCAGGCGTTCAAATACGACATATTTGCAGTCCACAGGGGTTTATAGTCCAGTACTGGGTGCAGGCTAATTGCTCCAGTCAACTAAACAAATAGGGAGTGAGCATAAAGTGCATTCAACAAGAAGGTGTGTGTGTGTGTGTGTGTGTGTGTGTGTGTGTGTGTGTGTGTGTGTGTGTGTGTGTGTGTGTGTGTGTGTGTGTGTGTGTGTGTGTGTGTGTGTGCTTGGGTTTACTCGCTGAAGTTGAGGGCAGAGTTCTCCGTGATGGGGGAAGAGGGGCCAGCGCTGGACACAGCACTGGAGGGGACACTGCCATCTTTAAAAAAACAAAATCAGAAACACAAAAGAATAAATGTGTTATTACAATATTGTCATGATGATGCATCATTACCATGTTATTACAATATAATCACAGTCATTGCCAATTTATAACACATCATACCCACCCATTACTTGAACGTTATCGCGGTTGTTGCATAGTAGTACCACATTATAACGTTGCCATATTACCGACTATTAAAAATGATCTGTGATTAATGAAAAGCTTTTCGGATTCTGAAATATGACCATACATTACAAACATAACATGCCATCACCTGTTAGTAGGTACCGCCATGCTATAAGTGTGCTTTTCCATGTCTTGCTTTTATTTGCTTTGAGCAGTCGCTTCATGTACATACGGGCATTACATATTTCCTGTTACATGGTATGATAAGTTATTACTGCGTTATTACCATATTGCTTGTCATTAGTGTCATTTGATCAGGTATTCATCCACAAAGAAAATGTCCTTGCATCTCTGATTAATAAAAAAAAAAAATCTATACATATATATATATACACACATATATATATATATATATAGTAAAAGTTTATTGACCAGTGTGATCCGTCTATCGATTAATCATACTTTGTGACAACTGCGATGCATTTCCGTGGCAGCGTAGGGACCAAAGTCAGACATGGAAGTGAAGACGGCAAAGGCAACGGCAAGATACTCACGCCAAAGCGGCCGGCTGGGCGGTCGCAGCGACGCCTCGGAGCCCGAAGACGAGAGCGGCTGTTGGGGGCCGTAGGGCGACGACGCCTGGCTCTGAGAGTCGAAGAGTCCCGACAGCGCTGCGGCACACAACAGCATGAAAACGCCTGCTGGCGTTGCGTACGTACATTCAATTGAGAAGCAGCACGAAATTTGAAACAAAATATATCCATAAAATTATCAGCGCTGACATATAATTGACGATTCGTGGATTTTCCGCACACTGTCCTAACTGTGCGAGTTGTGGGGACCTCCTCCCAAATCCCCAAATAATTGTATGCACGCACGGCTGGCGTTTGCGGCGGTACCCTTCATGGTCTTGGCGTGGGCCTCGCTGCTGCTCTCGCACACGGCGTTGAGGAACTCGTCCACCTGCTTCAGCGAGAGCAAGTTGTGCAGCGTCTCCAGCGGGTAGATAGAGGGCACCATCGAGCAGCCTTCGAAACCTAAAAGAGGTGGAAGGGGGCGGGGGAGAATAAATCAAGTGGAGGAGTAACACGATGAGCTCTGACTTCTCCAAGCATGTTGTGGGGAGGCGTACACGCGGACCTCTAAAGTCAGACAACCTGTTCCCCCCAATTCGAATTCTTTGAAGCCACCACTACTTCTACACACGCTCATTTGTTTGTTTGTTTGAATTCTGCCTTGAGAGGTTCCACTGTCGTTTGCCCACGGCGGCAAAAACGAGTCAGCAAGATGTGCCTGATGAGTAAGTCCGTGTCACACGGAGGGAGAGTTGACATCAGCGCTGTTTTTGTTAAGACTCAAAATATGCCTGCAACATGAGCAGATGACGATATATTATGAGCTGACGTCAACATTTTTTTTGAAGGCTCATTTGCTTCGCTTATGACCTCACGGCACAAAAAAAATGATCATAACGTGAACGGTAAATGAATGACATTATGGACACAATATAGAAAAAGTGAAGACAAGATTCGAAAATTGGCGGGCGTCCAGCTAATGCAGCAAAACAGAACTACTGGGATATTTTTTTTTTCTCGGCGCAAAGGGTTCCCTTGCAAAATAAATAAATAAATAAATAAATGACCACTCAAGGACGGCACAAAACTGCTGAACACCAAACGTTGATACAGCACATCAACCTACATGAACAAGTCCACACAGAATATGCCGTTCTCCAACATTAGCGCAGGATGAATGAACGAGTTACTCGCAATTCAACATTCACGCGCTGACCAAGCGTCTCAAAACTCCTTGACCTCACTTTGCAATAACAGCTGCTAGGACAATTGTATTTTTTAATGACCACATGGAATTATTTCTCTTTGCAGAGGAGACGCTTTGCAACTCTCTTTGTCCAGCGGTGGCGCTAGAGAGCTCGCCGAAGACGGGCTGACCGACGAGCAGACGTCGAGAAGAAAAAAAAAACCTGACACTTTTACAAATAGAAAGTGATGATTCATCCAGAGTGATACCCAACACTCACCGCATCCTCTTCATCTTGTTCTGCTATTACGAGGAAATTAAAAAAAAAAAAAAAACAAGAACAAAAGAAGCTTCCAGAAGTCCTAACTGTGGTTCATTGGGGGGAAAAAAGCAGCCTGATTTTGTGAAGGAGTTCCACAATTTTCAAGAGTGTGCTTCGTGCGCAGCACAAATGGCGCTGAGAAATTTTTTAAAAATTACATATGGTGACAAGTGATTTTGATTTTCAAGGGTGAGCGAGGAAAAATGCAACAATCTCGGGAGAGAGTGACACCACTTTTCACCCCCACCCAAAAAAAAAAAAATCACATGCAACACCTCCTAAAAAAAAAAAGTGTAGAAAAAGAAAAAGAGCAAGAGAAAAAAGGCAGACATACCGTTAGTCGGATGCCTGGCAAACGACACAGAAAATCTCTTTACTGGCGGCATAGACAACAGCTCTGAGGAGATAAGAGAGGTAACTTGGAGTTACTGCCGGCTCCACCCCTTTTGGACCTAACAGGAGAGACGCGGAAGGAGAGAGAGAGAGAGAGAAGGACGTCGCCACAGCCGCGCCGAGCCGTCACGTGGCGCAAACCGGAAAGACGTCGGCCATGCCGGAAGAAGGACGCCGGCGGCGACAAGAGGCTGGGTGACTTGCTGCTTCACAGAATCAGACAAACGAGGGCACCGCACGAGTAGCCCACCTTAGCAAAAAATAAAATAAAATCAAACCTGAAGCCCCACAAGCATGAAATTTCTGAAAGATGAATATCTTCTGCTTTGGCCTTGGCTTCTGCGAATTTAGTCCAAAAGGAGGCGGAGCATCAACATGGTTTCAATGACACAGGGTTTAGCGCAATTCTCCATTTTTCCTTTTCGTCCCTTTTTATTTCGTTTCAACTTTTGTTTTTCAAATTCAGATCGTTTGAATTTGCCTTCAGAGCAGGTGTGTGAGTTTTGCTTAGCTTTTGTTATTTTCAAACCATACGGCCGAGAACAAAACCTTAAGTTTTATGACGGGACAGTATTTGAATTATTTGTAGTCCATCACATCTATTGTTTAGCGTGTGTGTATGATTATTTGAACATTTTTTTTGGTATATAAAGATTCATTTCAGAAGTTTCTTTTTTTTCCGTGTGCATTTGCTGCTTTTATGCAAAACAAAATAAAATGTTCCCAACATGCGCTTGTTACTTCACACCATATAAATAACGGCAAACAAAACTGAGCGATGCTAGAGGAGGTGGAAATAAGTGGAAATGGGCTCTCTCCCGTTAATTTTCTTTTCTTTTCTCAACAGATGAAATGCTCAAACTGATGCAGGTCTCATACCTGGTACAAAAAGTGACGTCATCTCAGCGCTCACCTGCCAGGGGAGCTGGACAGTGACCAGATGCGACAGAGGTGTCGCGAGAGTGCCCCCTCGTGGACAGAGTGAACAGTACACCTTCCCCGAATGCAGCGCATGCACTCTGCTGCCGAAACAATCGAGCTGCCAACACCACGATGTGCAGAAATGACACCCCGACACAATGCACATGCCAAAGACAGCCGGTGCTGGCATGTGTGCACGGGGGGGGGATGTGATTGAATGGGACCACCGTCCTTGCGAAACAATGATTGCGCCCCCAGAATGAACAAAAGAGCACCATTGAGGCGTCCACACAGACACGGGAAACCATTTTAGTGAGGATTACTTTGCATTCGTCACACCACAAAAGCAGAGAACCCAAGGCTCGTGCAAATCGGATCTGGCGTCGAGTCAGCACCATCATCACCATGACGACCGTCAAACAAGTGACTCAACAGATTATGAGGGTCGGCGTTTGCATTTGGGCAAAGGGCTTTGATTGCACGACTGGGATAGACAAAGATGAACAGCTTTGTGGAGAGTGGCGGGGGGGCGGGGG
>NW_017805417.1:683621-715126 GCF_001891065.2 Hippocampus comes
GGGGGGGGGAGGACTATAGGAGGGTGGAGGTCAGCGGCGCCAACGTACCGAACATGCCAATCTGGCAGGGCAGGCTGCCGGGGGACAGGGGGGGTTTTCGGTGGTGATGGTGGTGCGTGCGCACGTAGTCCCGCAGGTTGGGGGCGCTACAGGACACCCCCAGCATGGAGGCGCTGAAGAGGCCAGAGCAGTGTGAGCCTGTGTGACATAAGCCAGGTGGGAGGGGGAAAGGGAGGGGAGGTGAGTGTGTTGGGAGGGGAGGGGGAGGAGGAGGGAGGTGCAGGGTGAGCTTTAGTTCATCACACACACACACACACACACACACACACACACGCACGCACACACGCACGCACACACGCACGCACGCACACACGCACACACACACACGCAAGTGCTGCTGTTATTCACAACAGACGGCTGCCATGAATAACTGCATTAAGAAAGGCTGCACGTATGTCAACAAATAAGTTGCCGCTTGTTCCTGGAAACCACGACATGCAAACCGGAGGCGGCCGCGCGCGTGCGCGCAGCACGGTAAGTGCGGAAAAGAAGAAAAAAAAGGCGGTGAAGGAGGAACAAAGTGTGCGCACGAATGAACCCTGCCAGTCGCTCATCTGCGGTTTGAATGGTGGGAAAGTTGATTTGCCCTTGGAAGGGACGAGAGAGGGGTGACCTCAAAATGGAGTCTGCTCCTCACTGGTAGCTATTAAAAGTCTGACGACGTGTGGCCGAGGCCGTCCTCGGTGACACCTGCTGCTCAATTGACCTCCACGGGGCTGGTGACAAAACAAACAAGGTGAACTCTGGTGACAAGACCTGTCGACACAACTTATGATCAACATAACCTCCAATTTAGGTAAGCCTTTGTGCACAATTTGGGGGTGGACAACATACAGCCGCAGTCCAAACTCGCCCCGCTCTTTAATCTGGCCCTTTGAGCATTACATGATCATGAGTCCTGTGACACAAGTCTCGCACTATTTTAGCTATTCTTTTCCTGAAATTGTTTCATTAAAATGTATTCTTTATTTTCATGTATTCATTTCAAATTCATTGTACTGTGTGATTAATTTTTCTCATGAATTGTTTTCAGTGATTTGTTGTAAAAAATAAAAATACTGAGGAAAACAGCACTCTGAAAGATCGTACTTTTAAGCGTGCGCTTTGTAATGCCACACGTAATTCGAATGAAAAGAATAAAACGTTTTGCGCATCAGGATGAATTCACTCCGCTGTTTGGTGTGTGAGATCTGGCCACTGGGGGGCCTGCAAAACGCACTCATGCAGACACTCATGAAGAAGAGTTTCACAATTATGCTAAGTGATTGAGTAAGAAGAAAGAATATATGCCGTGGGCATAATCTTATCCCGTCTGTCTGCTTCGGCTACATCCATTGCTCAGCACTGATGCTATTCATTAGCCCCTCTATGGCATTTTGCCTTGTTTGTTAGCATTACGCTAGCAAACTTAACGTACAACTGCAGACGGGTGACTGGGATGCACATGAGCGTGGCGGCAGTTGTGAAAAAGAGAAAAGGTGTGACAGTTGAAGAGGAAGTTGCTGTGGGCGGATGTTGTGCGCCCCATAAAAACACACGCACAGGCAACGGCGACGGCAACGCACACACGACAGAAAGGAGGCGCCCACCTAGGCCGCTGGCTGGTTTGATCTCGGGCGACTGGCGCGAGCCCGAAGGGAAGAGTCGGTGCGACGTGCAGCCTTTGGACGACTGGGTGGGCGAGGTCTCAGAGAGGACCTGAGCGGCGTTAACACCGACACGTGACTCGAGGGACCCACTTGACAGAAACGTACTGCAAGTGGCAGGCGGACAACACGGAGGGAAGGGGGGGCGGAAAAAAAAAAAAAAGGCATCTACGCAAATGACTTTACCTCCATGGAGCCCGTCTTGCGGTTGCGAATCATGGGCGGGCGTCTCAGGATGTTGATGGGCTCGGACACAAGAAGTGCCTGGTCCGTTTGGTCCTGAGAGAGATCCTCCAGGCTGCCCTGGTTGGGCTTTTTGTCCTGATTCTGATTGGTCAAACAACAACGATTGCCAATGCAATCATTCTGTCCGCCACGTTGGTGAACGCACCTCTGAAGAGGCCGGCCGGAAGCCGAAGCCCAGCGGCACGTTTTCCTCGTCCTCGCAGCCTTTGACCCCCGGGCTGAAGTGCAGCTCCACGTGGAAACGCTCCTCCGAAGAGGGCTCCTGCGGACACGCCCCCGCCGTGTGAAACGGAACCAGGACAACCAGAAGAGCAACCGGACAGCAACGAGTCAAAGTGTCCGTTTCGTGACGGCGCCCGTCGCGGCGGCCTTGCAGTCGCCAGATGACGGAGAGAATATCAGCAATCAATCACCTTGTTGTTGTCTTCGTACAGCATGATGACGATCTGGGTCATGTAGTTGAGCTCAGTCACGGCGCTCAGGTAGTCCATGGCTTGCTTCCACTGCTGGTCTTTTTCATCCTTGAAAGATTGAAATGCATTCATTTGAAATAAAATGAGTCCGGTTGCTCCACTCTGTGAGCCAACGCAACATTTTAGGAAAGAAATGAGTCGCAGCAAAAGGGTAGAATTTTTCAAAACGAACATTCGTCTTTCGAGCAATATTTTCCAGAAAAATCCCAATCTTACGGCTCATTGAATTGGAATGGTTTCATCACGACCGTAAACGCTCAAGTGAGTCTGATATCGCCACGGACAAAACGTCCTGAATCTAAAAAGTTTTTTTTTTTTTTTTAAACACAGTGTCAAGTTACGGCAAATATAGTGATCGTTACCCTCCACCTGTGAGGCCGTATTTTAAGACATGATGGGTTTTTTTTGTGTGTGTGTGTGTGTGTGTGTGTGTGTGTGTGTGTGTGTGTGTGTGTGTGTGCCGAAGTGTGGAGTCCATTCTCTACTCAACACAGTCAGACTTTTGAAATGCTTCCCTTCATAGCGAATATTGCCTGAACCGTAACGGCTAATGCGCAGAAGGTGATCGAAATGAGCATGATTTGACGCTGGCCTGTGTGCCATTCTAGCTCGGCTCATCCACCTGAAAACGCCTTCCGCGCTGTTGCTTTGATATTAATGCATTTTGGAGTGACACGAGAAGCTTCAGAAGAGCATTAGAAAAAGTGCATACGTCCAAGAGTCCGCCGTAGCGGAAGACGCTGAGCAGGGAGTGGACGTGGCTCTCGCTGGTGAAGTAGAGGCGCGTGCGGACGTGGCGACCCGGCGACATCACCCCCCGCGAGTACCTGACCAACGACAAAATTGTCACACAGGAGCAAGCCGGTCTTCGTAAACCAGGCCTCCCGGTGCAGATCTCACAGCGGGTGCAGTTTGTTGACGGCTTCGTCCTCGTGCGTCCTCTGCAGGTCCAGCTGGATCTTCTTCATCAGGGGGACGCAGTACGCCTGAGCGATGTCCAGCTTCTCCGCTTTGCTGATGCCGTATTCCTAAAGAAGGGAGGGCCGCTTTAGCGTCGGGAGGACCCAAACAACGGACGTGGAAAACCGAATTGCATTCGCAGGGAGCAGATACTGAGTGTGAACAGGGAGATTCACCGATGTCGGTCGCAAACACACAAAGCGACTTTTGACCTGCGGTATGACGATGTCGGCCAGCGCTCGGGAGAGGCGGAAGAGCTCCAGGGTGTCCGCCAGGTCCAGCGAGGAGTTGTGCTGCGTGTCGTACTTGATGCAGTCGTAGATATCCGGGATCTTACTGATGTCGTAGCGGCCGCTCTTCATGCGGAAATCTCTCTCCAGTTTGGACCAGCGCTGCAGCATCAGCTCCAGCGTCTCGCTGTGGTACAGTTGCAGATCTTGAGGGGAGGAGATTGGGGAGGCTCGCGTCAGTTTGTGGAGGCTGCAGTTTATTTCGCTTCAAGCCCTTTTGAATATGCGTAGCTAAATAATCATACCCCCCCCTCACACCCCAGGAAAAAAGAAAATGGCGGCAGCGAACTTCACATCGAGCACTAGATAGCCAACAATTCTTTTTAAAAAAAAAGATGCCAGTTGAGGTTTTCTATTCTATTATAACTACCACAAAGCAGAGAGAATAAAATATTACGTACTGAAGCAAATGGTATAACCTTGCCGATAGCTTAACGCTAACACATAACGTGAACCCATTGAAAGAAACTAGCATTGAAATCGCAGCACTTATAAACCTTGAAATCACAAATACTTGAACACAAACGGTTGCAAAATATGCAGACAGAGCATTGACTGTGCTCACAAATGTTTATCCATTGCAAAAAAACAAAAAACAACATTATGGCAGCTTAGTTTTAGTTTCATCAAATCGTCATCGAGGACAGGACAGTATGTCTGTATGTAGTACAGTGCCCCCTGGTGGTCATGGCTCATACATCAGAAGGTGACGCAATGTCCATCGAATTGAAGCAAAAAAAAAAAACTGGCAAAAACTCTTTCTATTCCCGTGATTAATGTCATTTCCGTAGGTTTTCAGAAATTACGATATAGAGTGCTATTTTTCTTCTTAAAGAACACAACCTTTTCTTTTTTTGTTTGTTGGCTTTCTTTGGGAGGCTGGAATGGGTTCATGGCCTCCGATATAGCGGCGTGCGTTCACGCAGGTACCTGAAGACTTGGGATCCTCCAGTCGTTTGCGAATTTGTGAGGTGAGGCTCTGGATGAGAGCGTACACTTTGTCGCAGGTTTTGACCGGGTTCTGGATGACTTTCATGGAGTTCACCAGCGATGGGCTGCTTGTTGGCGCGAGCTGTGATCCAGCGTAAAAAGAAAAAAAAAAAAAGGGGGGGGACAGATTGACCTCCCTACACCAAAACAACAAGCCCATCAAATGAAGTCCCCGGTCACCTTCTGATAGTCGTCTCGTGAGAACTCCTGGTCCTTCTGCATGATCTCGTGCAGCCTGGCTTTCACCTTCTGCTGGCAGTCGGTCAACGAGTCGCTGTCACTGTCGAGCAGCCCGTTCATGTTGGCGCTCTTCACCATCTGCACCAAAATCGGCGTCAGCTCCCCTTCGAGAGCCAAGAGGCCCTGCGGAGAAAGCAGACAAAAGCCCAAGATGGACGCGCCGCATGGGGCGAACGTGTTCTTCTGGATGTCATTTCGGTGACGACGAGCGACCTTGGCAAACGCCGCCGCCGTCATCTGCACCCGGCCTTCGTCGGAGGCGTAGATCTTCAGGTCGTGGCGGTAAGTGCTGTGCAGGCGGAGGAGGCCGCAGCCCGGGAAGCCGGCGTAGTCGCCTGGAGGGTTGCGCATCGTGTGAAGTCTCGCGTTTAAACTTGGTGACATTTGAAACATGCTGAGAGAAAATAACAAAGCTGTTCTGATTGCACCCACCCAGGAACAGCAATAAAGGACGCAGTGCCTGAGGCAGCCTCACTTTCATTTCAAATGTCTCGTGACTTTTTTTTTTTTTCAATGCTTGCCATTTGGCATAGCGGCGAAATGGTGCGGTTCAAAGCATCAACACATTGAAATGAAAGTGAGTAAATCTAAAATCCCGAAATGAAAGAAGCCAGCCACCGCGCGGATTGTTTCAATGATGGCGAGAGTCAGGCAATACCGGGTGCTAAAATATTTGTGTTAATGGTGCTCAAGGTGACGAAAGCATCGTAGTGCCGGATATCAAATCGCACCGCTGCTTCGGGCATTTTCTTGCAGACGTACGACGTATCCTTGACAAAGTGCGAGACAACTTGTTCTGCTCACAGCTCCAGACTCAAATAGAGTGGATGCGGCATGGGGTGATGCAGTGGTTAGGGATGACGTGAAACGGGGCCCGCATCAGGCTGGCCGTGAGTTAATCTACGGTGTCCTGTAGGGCTGCAACGATGAATCGAATCATTAAAATCATTCCACCACGAACAAAAGCCGAAGCAAAATCACTGCCGCCGATGAAGGCATCGTAATGCACCCCGAGGACAGACACACCTACCAACCGCTATTTTTATGCTCATTCGTTGACGCCCACGTCACTCACCAGGCCAGGCAGCATCTTTTCATGCCGTACATTCAAAGTCACAGAAAACGCAGTCTTGAACACAAACAGGACGGCGACCCCAAACGCACAATCATGACAACAGCGGAACCTCTCGTGCAGATTTTGCCGGTTAATTATGCAACATCAATTTGTATCCAATGAGTCAATGGCATGATTGGTTGAATGACGGCTGCAGGCCGACTTGAGAAACGGTGTCGGTAAAGTGAGCCAAGTATCCTGTGAGGCGGGGATGCGGGGGAGGTTGCACTCAAACCTGAGCGTTCGGAGATCCCCTTCCGCAATTTCCAATACCGACCGACTTGTTTGTTGCTTTAAGTGCCCGGTTGTCGCAGACCCCGGTGACGGAACAACCACGGCAACAACAACAATCCACAGCAATCTGCGAGCGGGACGATTAGTGAGGCGTATTCAAATCACGACAGCCAAACCAATTAGTGGACAGAAGGTGAGCGAGACGAGGAGGAGCGGCGCGACCCGGGTCGCCCGTCTCTTACCAAAATCAATAGGGGACTCGCAGCCGAGGGCCCGGCGGCGACCGGCTAGTAGTTTACACAGTGCAAAGACCGGTGAGAAGAGAAGAGCAGAGTTAATCGGCAACACTTGCAGAAGGGGGAAAAGGGGGGAGAGAAAAGTACGGAATGTGTGGACTGTGAGCAGCGCTTGGAGGTTGTCGGTGCGCGTGCTTTCAGATTCGCATGCACGAATACAGTGGAGAGCCCACGAAAAAGGCAGCTGTGCTGAAAGGAAGAAGGGATTGTTTTTCATGTTGTGGAAGTGAAAGGTAAGAACTGAATGTTAACTTGTCAGACCGGATGGTGAGGAGGAGAAACTGTTTGGGAAATCAGCAAGTCCTTTTGGAGGTTGTTGTTTTGTTTTTTTTTTTTTACATTTGAACACTCTTTCACATGGATGAGTTGGCGTTAGTTCCGGTTGGTATTTGTTGGTCTCCCAACGGGGCTGTCATCACTTCTCACTCAATTTGGATTTTCTTCCAGTTTTCATCCCATGTTAAAATTGATTTTTTTTTTTTCTAAAGTGTATCTCACAAGGAAAACACAGACTGGTATACGCACGGCCCCATTCAATTTCTTTTGTTGTAATTAAAAAAATGACTGTGCTGACTGGTCAATGGTATCGTAAATGATTTTGGAAATTCTTGCCGCTTCTTCCTGATGCGTAGTTTGAACAATGAGATCCCTACGATGCTTTCTGCGGACCTTCTGGTCTAAGACGAGACTTCCAAAAATGTCAGGAGAAGTCAAGTACTGCAGAACAGCTGAAATCTGATTCGGGGTGCTCAAAGCTTCAATGCGATTGGTTCATTCTTAAAGGGTGTGCACACTTGTGCAACTGCATTATGTCAGTGGTTTATTTTTTGACTTCCCCGTGCGAAATTATTCCATCTTTTCTATTTTCATTGTAGATGTCACATTCAAGGTGGACAAAGTGTTGAAATAATTTATCTGGATCTCTTTTTTTTTTTTTTTTTTAAATATGACAAAAATCAGAAATTTGAATAGGAGTGTGTGGTAAAATAAAAAGATTGTGACAGCATCCTGTGCGACGTCCAAAAAACTTCCCGGACAACGAGAAATGCTTTCAGTGGTTGGGTTCCCCAACTGACGCAAGTGAAAGTACCCTTAACGTGGCGCAGATTTGAAAACCTCTTTGGCACTGAGATCCAATAAAATGGGTGCAGATGCAGCGACAGGCTTGGAAAACGCCGTCTTTTTCCAGGCAGTGTGGAAGGGGGCTCAAGTGTGCGCGCGTTTGGCCCGTACCTTGTCCTCCGGGGTACATGCAGCGAAAGGCTCTGCCCAGCTCCTCGGCCTGAACCCGGCCAGCGGGCGTCAGCTCGCCGCCCCACTTGAGGACCAGCAGCAGAGACGGAGCCTCCCTCTTGGAGTCTGAACAACAAACGGCATTCAGGATTTTTGGGGAGATTCCATTTCGGGCCCGTTTGTGTTTCCGCAAATATTTGCCGCCATACACTGTGTGATGTGTTCGCGGCGAACAGTGAGCTCAGCTCTCGGCGCGTCAAACAAAAATAGACGGCAAAGCCTCATAAAAGAGCCGCTGTTTATGTGATAAGTGTCGCTTTGGGTTCCCTCTGACAAGCAGCAGGAACCTTGTAAGGTTCTTTTCATGTCCCATTTGCACGACGTTTCACCGTACTTGTAAACGGACTGGCGATGTAAATAAACACACCGCGCCTTTGCACGCCACAACGTCTTTAATCTGACATGAGGCCACTTCCATTCCTTATCGGAGGCTGTCACGGATTTTAGCTGCGCAACATTAGCGATTTAAGCTCTTCTTACGCGCTCACATATTACGATTGCAACATTAATATTGGCCAACGTTACCTTCCTCTTCGCTGGAGGCTTTCGGCTGTCCGTTGCGCAAGTACGTCAACTGGACTTTCCTGTTGATACCTGAGAAATGACCGTACCTGGAGGAATAAACACACACACGCACGCACACACACACACACACACGCACACACCCACACACACACACACACACGCACACACCCACACACACACACACACACGCACACACCCACACACACACACACACACGCACACACCCACACACACACACACACACGCACACACCCACACACACACACACACACGCACACACCCACACACACACACACACACGCACACACCCACACACACACACACACACGCACACACCCACACACACACACACACACGCACACACCCACACACACACACACACACGCACACACCCACACACACACACACACACGCACACACCCACACACACACACACACACGCACACACCCACACACACACACACACACGCACACACCCACACACACACACACACACGCACACACCCACACACACACACACACACGCACACACCCACACACACACACACACACGCACACACCCACACACACACACACACACGCACACACCCACACACACACACACACACGCACACACCCACACACACACACACACACGCACACACCCACACACACACACACACACGCACACACCCACACACACACACACACACGCACACACCCACACACACACACACACACGCACACACCCACACACACACACACACACGCACACACCCACACACACACACACACACGCACACACCCACACACACACACACACACGCACACACCCACACACACACACACACACGCACACACCCACACACACACACACACACAAGCAGAGGCAGGGAGAGCAGGCAAAACAGCGTCATGTGCGCATCTGGCAGGCGGGCACGCGCGGGCGGGTATCACGCGTGCGCATACAGTCAATCAAATTAGTTGTAAATTTGATTTGGCCAAACACACACGAAGCATTCCGGTGACCTTCAAAAGTGCACCTGTGGCACGGTGTTGTGTTCACCGTCAAATTAGGCTGCAGACCAATGAGTCCATAGTTCTCTCGGATCAAACGGGCAGGCAGCTGCCTCGGCGGGCGCGGGGCTTAAAACAAAAGCCTCTGGCGGGTGGCCCGCGTGACACACATGGCAGGCTGTCAGAAGAGCTGTGAGTGCTCCATGGCACCTATTAGCCGTGTCAAACTAAAGCAAACTTGTTTGAAAGTCGCTGCTATCGGGGTCACGTGGAGCAAAAAGTTGAAAGTGGGGAAGATTGAAAAGGTGGAGCGTGTTGAACTGAATCTGACATGATTTTTGATGTTGCACCTTGGTGAAGTGAAAGCTCTGAATTTCCCAAAAAACAAAATAGAGTACTCGAGTACTTATACTCATCCTTAGTCTCGAAAAAAATACATCTCATATCATTGCATCTCTGACTTTTGGTCCAGACAATGAATCAGGTTCGCTGCTGGGCTAAGGTGGCGTGCATGTTTATCACCCCCCCCACCCACAACCAGACCTTTAGACTAAGTCATGAAGTGGCATAAAAGCTGCCTTTCATTTTTGCAGTCAGTCAGTTTTGGACCTTTGGTTTGTGCCACGTCGATAATCATAACGAAGATAACTTGAGACGAACGACGGACATGAGCTGATTAAGGAGGCCCGCATGCACACGCAGCAACACCGCACGCATTGTCGATTTACACACATCCGCACTTGGCTGCGCGTGTCCTGTGGCTGCTTTTATGTGTGTCCTGTTAAAGGCGAGAACGTGATATGGAATTAATGGAGGTGACACGCCAATGGCTGAGCAAAATATTAGAAAACAGTCCCCCAGTATGCGAGCAATGTTCAAGGAGGAGACGGGCTCCTAATATTTCGCATGTCAGGTGGGCTAAAGGAGGGACGTAAATCTGCAACTTTTGGGGGAGGGGAGAAAAAAAAAAAAAACAAGAACAACCACCAAATGAAAAGGGAGAGTGTGCGTACTGGGTGTCAATCAAGCTGGATTCCCTTTTGGAAAGGAGAGAGAAGGAGGGATGGGCAGAGGAGGGAAGAGAATGAATGAACGTCAGACAGAAAATGAGTGAATTGAGGATGAAGCTGGAGAACGATGGACAGCCTTCAGTGCAGCAAGGATTTGGACATGAGTGGATGATGATGATGGCACGAGTGCGGCGGAGACTTTCGTGTGCGTATGTGTCAAGGTTATTTACAGTTCACGAAAACGAGATCACTCAAACCAAAATTGGAAAAAAAAAGAAATGAATGAAAGGGATTTATGAAATTAATTCAAACTAGCAACAATTATATAAAAAATAAAAATGAAAATCCAGAACCATGACAACCCTGTTGTGAGCGAATGTGTGTGTGTGTGTGTGTGTGTGTGTGTGTGTGTGTGTGTGTGTGTGTGTGTGTGTGTGTGTGTGTGTGCGCGTGTGCGTTCTCACATCTCCAGGACGGTCTTGAGTTGCTCCAGTTTGGACTTCTTCTCCTCAATTTCACAGTCGTTATGTTGTCCAAGTTCAAGCAGCAGCAAACGAGCGATGTCCAGCACTTCCTGGAAAAAGGCAGCCTGTTCGTTCGCAGTTTTCGACAGTTTTCTCCTTTTTGCAAATACGCAGTAATAACGTGATTAAATGGAATGCAAAGAACGGCGCAGTTTGAGTAGTAAGCTGCAACAATAGTCTTTTTTTTCCCAAAGAGGATAAAGAAGATGTACATGTGACTGGCAAATTGTCTGTCTACGTGTGTTGCTGCGTGCTTTATGCTCAAATATCAAAGAGTTTGAAGAGAGCCACTGGCTTCGTTTTTGCAGAATTGTCCTCTATCTGCTGTTTGTTTTGAAGTCTTTATCGCCCGCGGCAGAGGTTTTAGCCCGCAACAAAAGCCTTCCCCCCCAAAAACAATTTTTTTTTTAAATTGGCCAAATGACATCTCGTAACTGTCGAGATGCCGCAGTGGAGGTTGTTAATGGTTAAGGAAAAGAGTTGCAGCTCACCTGAAGCTGTTTTGGTTTTTTCAGCTTGAGCTTTCCTGACTTGTAACCGCCGCACTTCTCAAACAACTCAAAGAATCTGTGAGGGGTCAGACAGAAGAATACGGAAAGATTGATCTTGCGATGGTAGGTTAAGTAATAAAAAAAAAAAAAAAAAAAAAGTGAGCTGGTCTGTGTGTTCAACACGTACAGAGGATGTCGAACCTCCATTTTCATTTTCTGCTTTGGTGTGCGGTCGCCATGGCGAATAATGGCGATAACGCAGCGCAGCTCCATCCTGTGTCATGAGGAAATGAAGTTAAATGAGGCGCAATAAGCACACCGCTTCATGCCAAAAAACAGCCCAGCAAAACAACTAACGGTCGGCCTGTTTTGAACAAGAGCACGTCAGAACTACACAAACACACAAAACCAAGTTGTGTCTTTTAAAAATCAAAAGGATGAAACCTAATTCTGGACAGCTGGGAGAAACTCTCTTACAAGAGATAATTCACTTGGCAAAACATTGCACAGTGCACAAAACTCAAAACAAAAGTACCTCTTTCTCATTTTCAGTGAGATTACAGTTACATCTGTTTACCTTGCCGTATATTCACGACCACACGGTGCACCGTATTAAAAGGCCTAGCGTCAGTTACGGGCGCTATTTCCGTATTGAACACATTCACAAGACGCATTGTTTTATCGGACGCAGGCATGGTAGCTTAAAAAAATACGCGAGCACGCATGCACACTAGCGTATGTTTTTACGAAGGCAGCAGGAGCAAAACTGAGTGTGGTTGTATTTTATTAGAAGTATTTAACAATGTACTCATGTCATTTTTGGGATTAAACTGTGCTTTGCTAGCGCGTCTCTTCTTTGGTGCCGTTTTCTGGATGTTATTCCACATAGCTGCACCTACTGGGGGCATGCCTTTCACGTCCTCTTTCAAGCCCACCCTTCCCACTTTACCGTCCGCCTTTCCGTGATATAAGCAGAACCTTTGGAGAAAAGGTTTTTAAGTGCGCCTTTCAGGTGTGAAAATACAGTAATAAACTCAAGAAAGAGGAGAAATACATTTCTTAAAAAAAAAAAAAAAAAATTGTATATTATTTGGGGACATTTATTGGCTCTGTATGGGAGCATAAATAAATTGGGGGGGAAAAAATACACATTACATGTCCAATATCTTAATGAACAATAATTTCCCCCTTCTTGTCCCAAACTATTTTGAGCCTGATTGTTTCTACGTACATGGTTCCTGAGGTTGTGGGCACAATGGGGATGTCTTCGGCCTCCATCGGAATGGACCAGGGAATGTGGAACTGGGGGGCCAACTCTCTCATCACCATGTTTCTGTCGAGGAGTGGGAAAAAAAAAAAAAAAAAAAAAAACATGACTGAATGACAGCTGACAGCTGCCAGCCAATTAAGCTTTCATTATATTTGCACACGGCTTTGTTTTGCGGCTGCCAAGGAATCCTTTTTTTCTAAGCGCCTCGGGGCTCCCCTTCACACACACGCGGCGGTTTCCGTTGACACCATCGCGGATGTCGTCGTCACGTTTCCGAGTGCGCTTGGAGTGACGGCGTGATAAATCAGAAGTGCAACTGAGCCGCAAAGCTGTCAGCAAGTTCCGCGAATGAATTACGGCAGACTTACTGCAAGGCTTGAAAAAAAAAAAAAAAAGGCACTCGGCATCTTTGATATCAGCCTAGGGCGGGAAAGAAGTGAACTGGAGAAAAAAAAAAAAAACATCACCGCAATTAGTTGTTAATGATACATGTATTTGAGGGAGGAATTGTTTGTCTTGAGTGGCATCTATCATGGAAACTAACATGAATCATTTGTTTATATTTGAGGAAAACATTTGAAGCATGTGCGACCGATATTCAAATTAAGTAAATCCAAAGGATTTTTTTTCCCCCACTGATGAGTGACGGCCACAATTGGTTTAAATTAAAGGATCAGACAGCGTAAAATTCATTTTCCAGCATTCAATTAGTCAGTGTGTGTAAAGAATAAAAGTGAAAATATCAATGATTCCTTGAAAAAAAAAAAAAGGTTAAAGCCAATCAAGCATCAAAATGATGATGACAACCTGTACGCTGAAAAAAATGGTGTGTTGTATTTACTCCATTTTACTTTGTCAAGAGGCGGCACACAATCAAATCATCATCATCATCTGAATTTAGATTTTTTTAAGCGGATGGATTGTCCAATTAAAAAAAACAAAAAAAAATCTCTGGATGCAGATGGTTTTATTTTTTCATGCAACCACTTGACAAAATAAAATGGAGCAAATTCAACACACCATTTTTTTTCAGTGGATACTGCCATCACTGGACATTCGGGAGCACTTCACGTGATACCTGCGACTTACAACGAGCTGTAAACAAGACTGCTCATTTTGGACTTGTTTCTTGGACCGTTGTGCCATAAAAACGCCCTATGGTGTCGTCAAGTGCTCCTGTAATTTAGGTGGCACTCCTCGCCGTCGGGTTTCATGTTCTTCCCGTTCCTTCAAGTTAATTCCACACCGATGTCTATCCGTGAAAATCAATACAGTCTTTGTTCTGACACGGAGACCGTTGCGTGGAGAATTTATTGCGGCTCACTGCATTTGTGTCGATTTGTCAAGCAGGCGATTTGTTTGCTTTGACCGCCCCGGGGAGACTCACCCGAGCACCTTGGCACAGTCGTCGTAATACTTCATGGAGTTTTTGACGAAGCTGAAGCCGTTGACGTCGCACACAAACGAGTGGCCGTTGGCTCGGAGCAGGTCGAAGCCGCAGACCGTTTGCTGGCACACACAAAAAAGGTTAACGAACCGTTCGAGAGCCAGACAAAAAAAAAAAAAAAAAAGGCAGAAATCGAGCAGGTCGCGAAGCAGGAGGAATCCTGTCGGTTACTTTAAAGGCCAGGCAGACTTTCCGGGCGACCAGCTTCTCCATGGCGGTCAGCATGACGGGGTATCGGATCTCCTTCCCTTCGCTGTCTCGCTCCACTTTGCCGTCCAGCGCGGGAGACTTCCGGGCCTCCGCGTGGGCGTAATCCGGACCCACCGTGTACACCTGACCGACAACATTCATAAAGATGGAATTTGTTTCTGCGGACAGCGCAAAAAAAACAACAAAAAATCATCACAGACAGTGCACATGAAGCGCCAGGGTACCTTCACGTCAGTCCCGTCTGTGGGCATGAACTCCTCGTAGATGTACGACCCCGTCTTCCGAACGCTGCTCTCCGGGGAATATACGCTGCTGCGACTGCCGATCTTTATGCAGAAGGTAATGCGAGGGAAAGCAAACAAACAAAAAATGGCTTGCTGTCATCCTGATACGTGTTAATCAAGTTCGAAGCGTCAACCCAAACTCCTTGCCAGTGATTCCCCCTTGCGGATTTCTACAGGCAGCATGAAAGACTTTGGTTGACGATGCAGGAAAGCAGGAGAGGTGTTCTAATCCAAGTTGGCATAGTTCACAAAAACTAATGAAATAGCTCATTCTAAAATTGGAGGAAAACGTTTCATGAAGAAAATAAAATTAGCATCTTTTAAAAGAACGAAAATTGATTGAAACTACATTGAAAGTTGACAAAATGAACTAAAAGTAACAACAAACATGTCTTTTGTTTTCATCTTTGTCAATTAATTTCCTAAATGAGCTTCCGGAAGAAGTTGAACGGTTGTTTGGGAAGTGTTGTTTACTTTTTTATATAATACTTATTGTGATTTTTTTTTTTTTTTGCATTCAAATACTCCATATATATTTAAAAAAAAAAAAATAAAAAAAAAAAACTAAACCGATACTAAAACTATTACAAGCTAAACATGTCAAAAAAATAGAAGCTAATAAAAAGTAACAAACCCACTTGTAAAGGGTATTAAAACTAGCTGACAAAAGCAAAACAAAAATGAACGACAATGACAAAATCCCAAACTATGGCAACCCAAATTGACCGTTTCCGGCATACAATTCACGATTCAAGTGCCTTCATTTTGCCATTTTTGTGGGTTCCCAGGGGTTATGACTGATGACCTTTGTCTTGTTGAATAAATCGCACCGATTAACAGTAAGCGGCGTCGGTACTTCTTCCGAACGCGATGCGAAGCGTTGAATCCAAGCCTGCTTCATGGCGCCTTGGGATTTTACCTTTCGAAAAAGCCTCTGGCTGCCGCCGCCCGCGGACGTTGGGTAGTAGATGTAGACGTTGTGGTCTTCGGCGCACACGGGCTTCTCCACAAAAGGTTTGGGGAACACCTCCCCGTTCACCTCCACGTGGTCCTCCGCCTCCACCAGGTTGCACTCTTGACACGCGTACGCTTTCAACAACCATTTACAATGATGTTCATTCCTACCCCCACCCCCTGAATGTTTACCTTCCGGATTGTCCGGGTCTCGCTTGAGCACACCATATCGAGGTAGCTCGATGCCCTCTTCTTGAAGGATGCGATACACTTCCCTCCTGTGGTAGCAGGCAAGCGTACGGAAAGTGACATCCTCATTTTTATTTATTTATTTTGTGCATGCAAATACGTCCTGTTTTTCTACTTTTTTCCCTCCAAATTTTGCTGCTGTAAATTGTTAATTTCTCCATTGTGGGACAAATGAAGGTTTTCTTATCTTATCTTGACGTTTGTGTGCGTGCGCACGTGTGTACCTGTCCTGTATGAAATACTGCATGTTGAGGTCATTGATGAGCAGTGGATTCCTGAGTTGAGCGTATTCCACAGCTTTGTCCAGCGGAAAACCTGCACAACGATGCGCACCCACAAAAAAAAATAAATACATAAATAAAATAAAATTTTCAAAGTTTGATCCATTGGCATTTTTTTTTGTATTTTGTTATTCCAGCCTCGGTGAATTAGATGGCATTAACAGCATGGCACTGGCGCGTCTGCAATGAGTAAGTGCACTAAAAATGACACAAAATGGTCATCACCCTCCCATGATATATTGTGACTCAACAAACAAACAAACAAACACACACACACACACACACGCACGCACACACAGATGATTTGCTTGACTTTTTAATGAGAAGTACGAATTAATACACGTGTCTGAAGATTTTAACTTTTATTTATTACTTTATTAGAATAATTGGCTGTGTTATAAAAGCACTTTTTTTCGCGACTTAGAACAACTGTTAAAAAATAATTGATGTATTATTTCTTTTCCGTGACCCGGTGATCAAGTGGTTAGTGCGTCAACTTCACAGTGCAGAGGTTGTGGGTTCGATTTCACTCTAAATTGTCCCTAGGTGTGAGTGTGAGCGCGGATGGTCCTTTGTCTCTGTGTGCCCTGCGATTGGCTGGCAACCGGTTCAGGGTGTCCCCCGTCCACTGCCCAAAGACAGCTGGAATAGACTCCAGCACCCCCCGCGACCCTTGTGAGGATAAAGCGGAGCGGAAAATGGATGGCTGGATAAATATTTATTTTCTTTAATTTATGACATTTAGTTGAGTGCAATATACTGATGTCTTGTGGGCGCTATATCATAATGTAGTAACATTTGCTATGTGATTAAGTGAAACCGGACAATAAATTGAGTGATTAAGAGCCCAAAGTAAATATTGGCTCATATCTAAACCTTCTGCCTCTGCTATTGTTGGAACCTTAAATCTCTGGATATAACTTTGGAGAAAAAAAAAAAAAGTACGGGACTGATGCGACTGCTACCTTTGGAGTGAAAGGAGATGAGGCAGTCGCACAGCGGCCATTTGTCCACGGGCTCCTCCAGGATGACGTCCTCGGGAAAGATGACCACCTCGATGTAGTCAAACTTGCAGAGGCGCTCCAAGATATGAGTCATGGGCTTGGACTTGGACTTCTTCATCATGCAGCAGATGCCCACCACAATCTGCCGCTCGGATGGCTGACGGGAAGGAAAGCGACAAGCTCGTAAAAAAAAAAAAAATGGCCGAGGAGCACGCTAACAGTAAACTGCGCTACGGGAATGCCAAAAAGGTGATTGGGAATCAACTCAATTTAGACTACTGGCCAACTTGGCCATCTTGGTTCGACAGAAATACAGCTACCCAATTATTATTCTTTTTTTAAAAATCAATAATCAACAAGTTATCCCATAGAATATTCACAGAAAATGATTGCGGTACTCATATCTGTTGTCCCATTTCGAGTGGCAATCCTTGCCTTCAGACTGACCGAGTCGTCGTCTTCGTCCTCCCTGCCTTCTTCTCGGAAGATGTCGATCTTTACGTCCGCCTCCATTGGCTGCATGGCGGGCTCGTCGTCGTCGGAGCAGACTTCTCCGCCGCCGCGCTCCGGACCATCCCCGGCGTCCGGCCGCCGTCCGGCACAGGTTTCGGACATCAGGTGTGTGGCATGTCCAGCTCGGGATTAAGTTGCGATTCCCAGATTCGGCCGCAGGAGATATCGGTCGCACTTTCTGAGGAACTTGGTGTTCTTGTGACCGAGAGTCTCACCAGTGGGGTTAAAGTGAAGAGGTAGAAACCCCGACTTGGTCTGCTCGTGTCAGGACAGCGGCAAAGTTGCGGCCCCGGAGTACAACATGATGCAGTTCCTCACCGGGTCAACTTGACCATGCGCCGATGCAGAGCATTGTTCTTTCGCCCCTGGCGACACAAAAAAGCAAAAAGCAACTTTACTGTGCGAGATAGTCGCGTTACCACATCTATTAATGCCTGAGAAACCTCAATTACGCAACAGGAGGAAAAAAAAAAAGGAGCACGTTCGCAAAAGTTATGCGCCACTGACAACGTGACGGTGTGAAAGAATCCCTGCTGCAGACAAATATTTGCCGAGAAACGCACTGACAAGTGAATCGACACAACTCCTGCAACACTTTTATTCCAGCTCGACTTCTGTGTTGACACTTTATGTGCAGTTTGGATGTACATTTTAATTGTATGTAGTGATATAGTGAAATAGTCACTGACAAAAAAACAAAACCAAACTGATAAAGGCACAATATTAGAAATGGGCACTCCAATCCAAAGTTAGAATTTTTGGTTTTAGCGTTTTCATTTTAATTAGCTTTTATTTATTTGTTGTGACTTTTAAATTTCAAATTAAATTAGATATATTTTTAATTCAGGTAGTTTTAATTAGAATTTAGAACAGGTTTGTTGAGTTTTATTAGTTTTAGTATTAGGTTTTTATTTTGGTTTTAATGGAAGATTTGTCAAGGGCATGAAAAAAAAAAAACGTTGACTGTTTTTTTTTTTTTTAAGCCAAATCACACATGTGAACTTCAGCAAAAAATATAAATAAATAAAAATAAGAATTAAAAAAGGTCCAAGTCTGAGAGAGCCACTCAAAAGGCTGAGTGGACTTGACAAAGCGAACAAGAAGAAATACCTGAAACCGGATTTTGCCCCATGTGACGACTACAATTCAATCTGTCTTTGATCTGCCTGCGAGCCTCGCGGTTGAAACACACGTTAACAGTCCACACACAACACGAACTCCATGACACGGCACTTTCTCTTCCACGTGATTCCCAACTAGCGTGGCGTGAGAGACCATCAGGGTGCCGCGGCAAGTCATCCGATTTCACTCCACTTGTCCAAAACTTCTCACCTACGAATGACAAACTTATCTTTGTTCGTCTATCTCTGCCAGTCATGCATGTGGCGCCTGCACCGGGCCCTTCGCCAAACACAAATACCTTCAGCACCCTGCCTTGAACATGGTGGATCTTCACTCAGCCTAAGTTTCAAAGTCATGGGGTGAGAAAATGGTTTCATCACATTCTGGCAAAATTCACAACGCCTCAATCAAAGCAGCAAATAAAACACCAATTTCGATTCAGTTGTGAGTGCGCACCTGCTGATTGCGCACACTGTGCCTCACCCAAATCCCCCCTCCCCCTCTCACACGCTCTTGTTAACAGTTCAACCTTGGTGGCGGTCCGCCTGTGTTGCGGCATTTCTCCAGTGACATATCTCAAATAATCTCCCGCCGACCTTGGCGCCTATAAATAACCGCGAGACGGGACCTGAGGCGGCCGAGCCAAAAGGGGGAAATTTATACACACAGCGACGCTAACCAAAAGATAAATTAGCCTGGTTTAGCTTTGAGGTGATGACAAGTGGTACTTCAACTAAGAAGAGACCCTTCTTCCTGGGCCGAGCGGAGATCCGGTAAATGTGTACACAAATACCTGGAAGAAGGAGACACTTTAGTGATGCCGCATTTGTGATCTTGACAAACCATCGGAAGTTCTCGACACCCAACAAACTGTTTTGAGCGCGATTCCATTTTATGTCCTGAGCCGCAAATAGCATGGCACTTCCTGTCTGCAAATCAGCGCCTAAATTAGCTCGATGACCACAAACGTTCCCTGGCGTCACTTCAGGTCTGCATTAGCCCCCCAAAAAAATTTGAACGTCTTCACGAGACAACGAAGAATTGACGCATCAGAACAGGAATGTAAAGTGTGGAAGACATTCACTTGCATCCAATATTTAGTCACTTATTTCGAATGCCAGACCTGATCCCCAGTCATCCATCCATTCTGTCTGGCCGCAGGGGAGCTGGCACGAACACGTTTTGTGAATGCAGGCCGAGTACCGGACAAAACCCACGCTAGCACGGCGAGAACACCGACAGGCCGGAGTCGAGATTTGAATCACGAACCTCAGGACTAAAAAGGCAGACGTGCTAACCAGACGGTCCCTGTGCTGCTCGCTTTCAATCACTATAAAACACAAATCAAAGCACAAATACAAGCCGAGTGTCCTAAAAATCATTGTACACTGTTTTTTTTTTGTTTTTTGTTTTTATCCTACTCTTCTCTCTTTTGTGAGGCATCATAAGCAGATGCCAGCACAACGCTGCAGTCTATCTAGTGTGGGACAAGTGCAGTGGATGCTTTGGATACTCATAAAGCTTTACCTGTACTGTCTCATGATCTTCCACTTGAAGCATTTGGCAGCATAAATTGTACCACACATTGAAGCAGTGCGACGGCCATAAACCTCAAACCGGCGTCGAAGCGCAGTCAGGGAGAGAAAAACTTACTGGCAGGCAGCAATTTCGCAATGCTGTTCCAAAGTCAATTAGCGAGCCACGGACAAGGGGACCCGATATACTTATAAAAACGGCGAAGCTGATTCTGTCTAATGATGCTGGCCTCACGGCTGCCCGAATGACACCTGAAAACAAAATGTTAAGAGTATTACCTAGAACATTAAGAGTAAAGTTTGGGACTTTCTCTATCAAAATGAAGAAAAAGAGGTGAGAGAAAAGCAATACAAGAACATGATAAAACACCGCCTCTTCCGAAAAAAAAAAAAAAAAACGTACTCACATCTGACAATTAAAATTATACTTAAACAAAACACCAGAAGACGACGATAAAACCTCCATCCCACCATCGCCCGTTACCTTGAATATGGAATGCAGCAAAGTGCTCCCACAACCAGTTAATGAGATGCCATTAGCTACAGAGTCTGGCGTGAAGTGTAAAATCCTTGTTGGCCAGGGGACAACTGCTTTCAACACAACGGAGCGGTTGAAGTGAGAGTCAGGTGTAAAACTCCACATGACAGCAACACAAAAAATGGCAGAAAAAAAACGCCAGCTTTTTACAAGCGGTGTAAACGAGACTCATAAAAGCCACAAGTGTGTCTTTAACCTTTGAAACAGTCTGTCGAAGGAAGGCCGTGTTGAATTTATGGGACTCTTGATTAGATGAATGAGAGCAACGAGCCCAGTAACGCAAAATAATCGACATGACCGAAGGATACGAAGAATGCTAATGATTCGTTCGGCCGATATCGACGCTACTTATTCTGTCCACGGTCACTTTTCTCACATTTCATATTTGTATTATTTACTGTGGTTTGTTTGTTTTTTTGTTTACTTCCATGTGTCACTGCCTCGTGTTGACACGCTTGTGGAACGTTGGATTCAAATAAAAACACATTTTCATCACAAATCCAAGATGTAATGGCGTTTTCAAACATTTATCCTTCACAGTCTGACATATAGTCTGACATATAGTGATATCGGCACGTCACCATTTTTATTGTGGTTTCGTGTTCTAACAATTAAAAAAAAAAAGAAAGTAATACGGTCGTAAGTTGCACAGTGCAACCCAAGCTATGGTTGAAGTGAGCATTCTTATCGAAGTGAAGGCAGACATTTTGGGCATAGGCCGTTAAACGGAGCTAAACTCGACTGCCAGCACCTCCGCGCCGCGAATGAATGGAGCGTGGGAACTGAAAGCGTTCACAACACAACTTCCTGACTCCCAACTTCACGTCCGTGGGTCTCTTCAGCGGGGCAGCTTGTTCCACGCGCACGGCGGCCACTCAAACGCAATTCGCTCAAACGAATTCGCCGCCGACACTTGGCCACGGGTCGGCTGACAGGACATTGGTTTAAATGAGCGCCACTTACCCGCGAGAAGGTCGTCAAAAGTGTCCCCGCCGCGTCCACTTCCTTGTTTGCTTCCCCACCCCCTCCCCCAGTGAAGTGGACCCGAGGGGAAGCTGGCGAGAAGTTCACGTCCGGTCAACGGCCAGCTAACTACCGCAACAACTGACGCCGACGGACGCAGACATCCTCCCCCTCCGGGAACCTCCAACCAACCCCCTGCGGCTCCCCGCAACCATTACCGGTCTTTGGTGCGCGCCGCCATGGGGGAGAGCGTAGCTGTCCCCGTGACGGTGCTGCCACCTAGCGTCGCGTTTTGGGTCACTGCAACACACGCGACAATCGGTGTGGAGGCCAAGCTTTGGCCCGTGGGCCAAATACGGCCCTCGCGTTCTACGCGGCCCATCATGCCGATTGATATTAAGGCAGTATATTTTTTAATTAAATTATGAATTATTCAAATTCTTATGATTATTGTGCAGCACATGAACGACTGGTCAACAAATCAGATGACTGCTTACCACGGGCGCCTCACAAAGTTTGATGCTGTGCCCTCGCTTTTTTTTTTTTTGTAGAGTGTGCATGTTTAGCAGCTGACATCAGAAGAAATGCAGACTACACTGTGGATTGGTTAGCAGAAGGAATATCCGATACCACTTTTTACAAACCCATACCAGCGCGATGATTCACGATGCCTCAAAATAAAAAAAATTGATTTAACACAGTGGCAAAAAAACTGAATACCTGTACTTTATTTTTTGACCCAGATGGTGATTCACGGACGTGTCAAACTGCAGCAGTATAGCACCAACTACTACTGAGGAGGATGTTTTTTTCGCCTTAAGTATCATAAATAAACCAGTATCGGCCCGATACCGATACCTGGTATTGGTGCTCGTCGATCCTTACTCCGCAGCAGTCAATCACAGGGCATATATGGAGACAGACAGCCTATTCACGCTCACATTTGCACCATCACTGTGTGGGAACTGATGCCGCGCTACCCAAAGAGTGAGGCAAATGTATCATTACACCGTCGGTGATCCATTATTAGTATTATTATCATTATTACATTTCTTAGTTTAAACCTTTTAGCCTTGCAGATACCGTAGCTAACTGTATGAAAGACATCACATTGATGTCCACAATTTCACTTTTTTGCTTCTCTCTGAGTGACATACCCGCACGCCAGCTAGGCGAGCTGGTATGGCTGATCCCAGCCTGGCACGCCGTCTAGAAAGTGCGGTCCCATCATGCAACAGTACATGAGAAGCCAGTCTGTGCCGCCACATAAGGAAGTGAGTGTTCTCAACAAGCCAGTAACGTAAATTCTCCCTCCTTCCTCTTGGTACTCTATCACCGCCTATGCTGCATCCAAATGTGTCCAGGGGAGAAAAAAAAAAAATTAAATATTATGTAACACGTATTAAAATAAAAAAGCAGTATTTCGAATGAAGGCCGTAGTGTTTGCGGGATCCGCTCTCAATCATTGAAGGTCATCGCACCTTCAGACAATCAAATCTTTGTTGTGTTCCTGTGGAGGAAACTAAGGCAAGTGGGCCCCTTTGAAATAAATTACTCAAATGAATGTGCACCGACACGATGATCTTGATAGAAATTCCAATTGAGTCTTTGTCAGACACCTCCAAAATGCTTACTCATACACTTACTGTCAGTACAATGTCTCCGTAATCAATCAGTCCATCCTTCGCCAAGTCCAAAATGTGACCAAAATGTGTCTTATTTGTTAGTTCATAAGCGACGGCACTGCAGAGAGTGGTCAGCACATCCACCCCGATTTCAGAGTTCATGGGTTCGAGTTCCATCTGTGGCCTCCCTTTGCATGTTCTCTACCCAGGACTAGTTGTCACTCAATCACAGTCCGCAAGTACAATGCAGTAGCGTTTAATATTTTAGAACGGCTTTTTTTCAAACGTTTAACAAACATCCAACTTTTCACCCTTGAGTGCAATACATTTTAACCAAATCATAATTTAATTTTTTTTCTTCTGTATTTAAGTGCAGGGTGAGACGAAGTGGCCTCCTGTGCTGCTGTATTTTAGACAAGATTTTGCGAACCGGATAGTCGAGCATTTTTTTTTTAGGTGGTAACTGCTTTAAAAAGTTCAAGATCCACAGCGGACGACCCTTGAAACTCGAACCACGCCACCCGAAATTAATTATTCATTTAACGGGGCACAAAGAGTCTTATCAAATCGAGCATGGAGCGAGTATTCATAGCGTTTTTTTTTTCTTAGTCCTTTAACGGCACTGCATATATTTGGTGAATCCAGACATTTTTTTGTGGGGGTGGCAGCTCCTTCATTTAAATTCCTCAGCGGACACGGTCACCAGAGCTGCCAGCTTGTCTCGCACATCCACATGTACAGGTATGCATGCGCGTTTAAATTTAGGGAGCCGAGCAGGATCAGCCCACAGCCATAAAGCGGCCATTCACGTCCGCTGGAGGGGAAGGCTGCGGCCCTCCCACTCGACCGACTGCCGGAGGAGACTGTGTCAATACACGCACTGACGCGAGCACACACACGGGCGCGACGACCAGATGCACAGTCAGCCAGCACCGAGTGAAAGAAGTTCTTATGATTACCAGGGCCCCCGAGGGACATACAGTATGTCATGATTAGCTGGCGTACGTGCTACTGAAACGCAGATCTCAGTTTATTATATGAGCGCAGTTGAGAATGACAGCTGAAAGGATTTCGGCAGTGTGTATGAGAACAAAGGAAGCAGTTCCAAACAGAACTCGGCGTGAGCGCAAAACTTCTGCTAGAAATCCCCCCCCCCCCCGCACCCTCTCAAAAGGTCAAGAAAAGCCTACTTGAACAGCTGAACTTGATTTGGGGTTCATTTAAGGCATTTTTAGTGGTGGCAGGTGTGTGCTGACTTTAACATAAATTCAAATGTCATTGGTGAATTACAAACACGGCCACATTTCAATTAGAATAGGTCATGCACAATTATTTCATTTTTTTTTCGACTTCCCCTCTTAAAATTATTTTCAAAAAAATTCAATTGAGCTGTACAGGTTGTAGGCCACAATGATAGTGGAATTTTTTTGTTGTTGTTGTTTTTTACTGCATATGCACAGTATTGCATAAAATACTGTATTCATTTGTCCATCCATCCATTTTCCGCTCCGCTTTATCCTCACAAGGGTCGCGGGGGATGATGGAGCCTAACCCAGCTGTCTTCGGGCAGTAGGCGGGGGACACCCTGAATCAGGCTAGAGTACCTCTGCACTGTGAGGTCGACGCGCTAACCACTGGACAACTGGGCCGCCCTATTCATTTGTTAATTGTAAAAAATAAATAAATAATAATAATAATAATAATAAAAAATACCTGCACATTTAACAATACATTGTTTACTTTTTATCAAGTTGGCTTGTTAATTGTAGCTAGTCACAAACATTTAAAAACTGCAAATGAATTCCTTTTAATTAAAATTAATTTTGCACACCCACTCACAATGAGCTCCTTTTTTTTTTTTTAACTTCATCTCCGATTGACTCGGCCTATTGGTCCGTTTGAAAAGTCAAACGCACAAGTTTCCAGCAGAATATTTTCTGCACAAAAGTGTACGGGTGGGCTATATCTTCCAAGTATGTGTCGGGTGTATACGGCACAGTTAGCATATTCAAGTCTATATCTGGGTGTGTAAATACGTGTTGTGTGTCCTGCTATTCCTGGACGTGTCATATCTGACGTGTCATATTTATACAGCGTATATATAAGTAAAGGAAATCCTTATTGATGAGATCAATATTGCATCATGTCGCCCCAGCGGGATACAAAACGGATGGATGAATGTGTCACGATGATGAGCTGTGATGGGAGGCGGTGGAGGGGGGGGGGGGCATGAGGTGAGAGAGGCGTGCAAACACAAAGTTGCTTTTTGTCTGAAAACCCACAAGGTCACGTCAACACATTTTTACATGTCTAAATGTGGCTAAACCAGAAGCACGTGAAGTAATAAAAAAGTGCAGGGAAAGTCAAGCGGACCAAAGTGCGTCCACTGAAACGGGCAGAATTGCATCACCCCAAACGGTATCCAAACAGACAGACAGCAGCGAACGTAGCAACGTAAGCAAGCCAAAATGATGAACTGAAACGAGACGAATAAATCCGACAGGTGGAGGTCAGAACACTCAATCCTGCCACCGCAGTTCACTTATCGTGCTGCGGCACTGTCTGGAGCAAATCAAAAATAACATTTGCTTCAGTTAAAACCAAAGCTAAACAGAGGTGGTTGTTTTCGTCAATGAAGAAAAGAGGATTGCTGTGAGAATACACCTGGAGTCAGTAGATTTGATTGGCGTGACGCTCTTCTGACTGGGCTCCCTCAAAAGAGCATCAAACAGCCGCAGCTCATTCAGAACGTTCCAGCTCGAAAAGAAATGCTCACGGAGCAGAAGTTCGGTGGGGTTCGGAGGTCAGCAGAATGGTCAGTTAGTGGTGTCCAGATTTCAAAGCAAACATGGTGCATCAGTATTTTGATGTTGTGCTGCACACGCATGGAAGAAGCTGCCAACAAAACTGAGGTGAACCCCAATTGCAAATGCTTTTCAATGTACGTTCTTTTAGCAATTTTGGTAAGCGACTTTTGCTTACTCCGCTTTGCATCTGAATGTGGTCAGCCGTCGCGTTTGTAAATCTGCTTGCGTGAAGCACGTTGAGTTGTCTCGTGTGTGTGGAATGCGCCATCTAAATAAAGCGGCCGTGCCTTTGACGCCAGCTAAACTCATCAAGTGAAACAGGTAAAATTTTTAAAAAATGCCTCCAGGTGGAGGTACTTTGTTCCGGCGATGCAACGGGCAGCTTCTGTGAGTCGGGCATCGACGGAAAGACGCAGAGTGCAGTAACCGAAAACGAAAACAGTCTGTCAGCTGAAAGAGGTCCGAAAGTGCAAGCACGTGCCCATGCGGACATGCGCAAGTGGGCGTGTGCAGGTGTGTGCGTGCGGCCCAGTCCGTTTTGAGAAGAACTCTGTTCCGAGTCACCGCGGCAGTTGCTGCTCATGTTTGCGGATTGTAAAAGTGAACGTAAAAACATGACTCACGCGGGACGTCTGTTTGCGGAGAGTCACGTCAAAAGAAGAGTCATGGATAAAACGGCGCATTTGGGCGTCTCGTGTCGATTTTGTGAGTCAGATCACCAACTTGGCGGCAGGCTTTTTTTACAGGCCAACGGTCAGGACTGCGTTCCTACAAAAACCTCAAGAGGGCATCAATATAAGGACAAACAAATACTCCGGCGTAGGAATACTTGCCATGTTGTCACTTCACGTTTTAATGCATGCTAGCATTTTTTTTTCACCAACTTCCTCACGTGAATTGGCCGGCCTGCAAATACTGACAATTGGCGTATAATTGAAGGCTATTATAAATGCAATGAGAAAAATCAATCAATCACTCAATCAATCAATAAATACAAAGCGCTGACAAACCACCATAAGTGGTTGCCATGAAAAATTAGGGTTGACCCAATGAAAAAAAAACAACCCTACAAATGACAAAAAAATTGAAAAAAAACTTGAATAGATGAAGCCACAGGTGCCAAACTGCGAGCATGTGGCCTTCCCCTGCATTTATATTTGGGTCCATGACTTCAAACTCAATATGTTGTAAAAAAAAAAAAAATACAAGTTTACACATCCTGTTCACATTCCAGCAAGGGGAAGTAAAAACAAAAAAAACTGTCGTGATGTGGTTGCACAAGTGTGCACACCCTCTTACCTGGACACGTGGCTGTGTTCGCATTGAACCAACCACATTCATACTCATATTAAGTGGGAGTTAGCATACATCTGCCATGCCGCTGATCAACCACAATTAAAGTTCAGCTGTTCTCTGAAGCAAGTTGGATAAGGCGTGTAAACTTTTCATATACGCTGTAATAATAAAATGCAAGGGCCATTGCCTATAATTAATGATGTGATGGCAAAGAAACATTTCTTCAAAGTCTGATTTTCAAAGTCGTAATTGGCCAATGAGGGAAAATGATTTTGGCACCCTGTTCGAATCAAAGAGCAGGGTGTCAAAGAGTTGAGCACGGAGAAATGAAGTGGCATTTAGATTTAAAGACAGGAAAAGCAAACCGATTCTTCAAGGTAAAAAGAGTTTCAGGGCATAATTGCATTTCCAAACGTCCCCAGTGTACAAACGCCAAGTGTGTCGCTCAAACGCGTCTGCAAATGAGGGTTTAAAAACGGCTCTTGACATGTTTTGCTTTGAACGTTGCGGGTTACGTTGCGTACGCGTCGTCATGAGGGCGGCGAGCACAGGGCCCGCATTGATGCCCCTGAATGGAGTTTGGTGGTTTTGTTTGTTTTTTTGTTTTTTTTTTAAATGTTCGAGTACACTCAATGGCGCACGTGAAAGAGGTAAGCGCATGCTTGTACAAACACCACCAGCTGTCCGTCCCACCCCCTCTCCCCACTGTTGAACATTCTAAGAATCTTGAGCAGTAGCTCGAACGCTCCCAAAGGAAATCATTGAAATACATTCACAGTGGTTAGCCAATGTCTACACACCCACTGCTCAAATGGTTTTTGCGATGGAGAAAAATGAGAAGATAAATTATTTCGAAACCATGAGAGGGCAAGTATTTAAAAAAAAAAAAGAAAAACACCAATTGAGATATTACAACTGGCAGAGGTTTAGAATAAACCAATCAGATTCAAAATCCTGTTCAATGGGAGTCAGCACAAAACTGTCACATTTAAAGTGCTTCTGATCAACCCCAAGTAATTTTCATTTGTTCTAGTCGGCTTTCTAGTCGAAAAAAGGCTTGTTGCAAATAATGACTGCTGTTTGGAAATCAATGTTAAAACCAATTTGCATTTAATAGGAGTCAATATCTTTGAGACCTCGATATGTGTGTTCACCTATACACGCGTGTGTGTGTGTGTGCGTGTGTATACACACACACACACACACACACACACACACACACATGTCAGTGTAGACAATTTAAGCTTGAAAACATCCAACCCAATCATGGCTCCAACCCAATCATGGCTCAGCTTCAGAAAGCTGGCGAGCCGTGATTGGTTGTTCCCTGAGCAACCCTGATGCCATTTTCAGTTGACAGCAAGTGGCAAAATGTAAATACGTGCACTTGCATAAAGGCTGGAAATTTTGGCTTTTACGAGCACGTGGTGGACCATCACTGTCCAGTAGTGTCAAACAAATATAGTGTGAAAGGGTTTATATATATATATATATCGAGATGGCAATTGAACCAAGTCGTGTAAAACAGTCGTGTTCTGCCTGTAATTCTTATCTTTATCATTGTTCCTGTATTCATGATATATATTTTTTTAATTCATCAGTTACTGTAGTTGCAATTGGCCAAATATCGGAACCAGCCTCAAGAAATCCAAATTGGTCATGTTGAGTAGTACATGTTGATATCATTGATCTTTTCCAGGCTTGACCTCTCTCAGCCCCTAAGCAGGAAAGGAGCACATCTTCCACCTCACCCACCTTCCTCCTTTGCTTCCCCAAGCTCCCTCCCTTTCTCCCTTCTTCCCTCCTCCTCTTTTCCAACATCTAAATGTGCTCTCGCGTTTGAATAAAGCTTCTTTCTGCTCTCCTACTCAGGCAGGAGCCACAGGCCCCCGCAGTCACCGGCCAACCGGAGCTTCGGAGCATCAACGGTACGTACCCGGGAATACTGGCACGATGGGCACTTTGGATGTGAGGGAGGGTAGCGGGTGGGGGGGTTTTGGGCGAGTTGGACAGGTATTGATTGATGATTAACTTCAGAAAGCTTTAATGGAATTTCCTGGATGGACCCAGTGGAAGTCTTGTATGGTATCATCTGATTCTTGAGTCTGGGACCTTTTGCTCTTCAATTTCCTCTAAACGGGATTCCAAGTGACTGTAAAAGTAGTGAAATTGGAGAACTTCCCGAAAGTGATGAAGTGAACCTTTTCCCTACCTGGGGGCTCCGTTTCAGTACGCTACTTTGATGAGTGACACAATGATCAAATGAATGCTGATGATTTTTTTTTTTTTTTTAACACCATGCATTTGTGAAGCTTGGGGCTTTTATTAAAGTTCCTCTGTGCTTTGAGTTTTTGCCCCACCTTCAGGGGAGAAATTACTCAAACCACGTTCAATAGCGCTTTGTCACCGTCACTCTTGTCCACGGAAAAAAATTCATTCCCAAACGTGTTGCTCGGGAGCCTGATGTAGTTACAACGGAAAACGACAGTGCCACCCAATTATACAAACTGGATTAAGAAGGGCACTATTTTCTTGAAATGAAAAAAAAAAAACCTAAATCTCCAAATATTTATTCCTACATTTTTATTACACATTTATTTACTTTTTTTCTTAATTTGCCTGATGGGACAAGCCAAAAGTCTCTCTAATAACTCAGTGCATTGGTGCCTTGATACAATTTGTAAATATTCTTTTGGAGAAAAAAGAAAAAAAAAGCCCCCCTTCAAGCTGTTTTATGCTTTTCTCACCCAAAATTACTCACACACTAAACGAGACAACGACACTGTGTATCTGAAACAACCAGATAGCCTCCGCTAGCATACAATGGGAAACCCCAAAGGCACCCTGGGTAAAAATTAGCATCTATGTGGCGGTTTTGTTACCCTTTGAGCAACGGATTTCTCCGAAGGCATTTATTCTTCATCCCCTGTAAAGAAGGTCTGGTATCACCGCTGTACTGAGAAGGCAAGAGAGGAGCTAATTCTCTGAATTTCTGTCTTATACTGCCCCCCTGTGGCCTGTATGTGGCACTAGAATGAGCAGCACAATGTGCACAAGTCTAATATTCTAGGGTGTTCTTTTTCTGGTTCAAAAAACAAACAAACAAACAAAAAAAACCACGGGAAAAATATTTTGTAATTTATTTAACATATGCATTTTTATTTTTGCTTGGTCTGCTCGGAATGGTTGCTACGTCCTTATTATTGTGGCAAGTATTCATTGTTACCTCCTAGCCAAGAAACAAAACAAAGAACACCCCAAAAACTATTTTCGATCATGCTTTTGACTGTTGAAAAGAAATAGACGGTTTTTTTTTTCAAATTGTGAGCCTCTCACTGCATCTGAAAGCCTGTTTTGTTTTGGGTTTTTTTTTTTTTTTCAAAAATTTCTGGATGAGAGGCACCTTTAGCAGTCCAGTACCGAATTTTCCGTCGCCTTTCTCCTTGGAGGCGACGTCCCGTTACCATGGCGATGTGGGGCTCCCTTGGGCTCCTATTGTGAATTCCAATTGACAGATGTTGCTTGAATGAGAGAAAGCGCCACCACATTTTGCACCACAAATCACTAACATGGGTGACGGACTGTCCTAAATTGTCAATTTTAAAACACGCCATCACAACAGTAGCCGAGTATATGAGGTGAGAATGTGGAATACACTCGGTGCTACTAATTCACCTTGAACCACCTGTGACGTGTTTTTTTTTCCCCCTCACTGTACAAGAGTGTGTGTGTTCTCAAACATACGCCTTACAGTATACACACACACACACACACACACACACACACACACACACACACACACACACACACGCGCTCATATATTTCCTAGCATCAGACGCACGTTGCCACACGTTCCCTCTGAGTGTGTTGCACTGTGCGCGTTCATATCAATGTCCACTCTGTTCTGCCAATGTGTGACTCTGGAGGATTTGGGGCTGGGGGAGGGAGTTTGCCCGCCCCCTTGTGTTTACCTTGGCAGGGCTGCACCCCTCCCAAAAAGCCCTGCCCCTGTCCAGAGC
>NW_017805417.1:715242-730889 GCF_001891065.2 Hippocampus comes
CCCATCGAATGAATGAACACACTGTGGAGAGTCACTTCATTTGAAGGCAATGATTCTTGATGAGCTTCAATGAGGAAAATCGTTTTTAATGGAGCCACCGACAACGAGTGGGGTCGCTTGTCATAATTGCAGGAGACTCGCTGTCAAGTGATTGGCAGGGCTGCACCCCTCCCAAAAAGCCCTGCCCCTGTCCAGAGCGGGAACAAACCAAGGCCTCATTGCCCATCACCTCGGCTGCAAGCGGAACATACCACAGTGACCCAAGTGGGGAGCGGCCGCACCACCAAGCCAGCCCCCATGATTCTTGATGAGCTTCAATGAGGAAAATCGTTTTTAATGGAGCCACCGACAACGAGTGGGGTCGCTTGTCATAATTGCAGGAGACTCGCTGTCAAGTGTCGTGTTTAAAAAAAAAAATTGTCTAAAATGAGGCTTCAGAATCGGGAATATTCAAGCCGTTTTCTCCATTTGGAGGTGATGTGGGCGTGTCTGTTGTTCAACTGTCAATCAAATACCGCTCCTCCAAATGGGTGCGAGCATCTTCAGTTTCAAAACTTATTGATATGTATTTTAGATATACAATCAATACTCTTTTTTGGCTGGAAATAAGGAGGAAAAATCCCACCAAAAAAATTGAAGATATATCTGCAAATACAGTATGTGAATCTGCAGTTGCGGAGCTGGGAATATGCAGGGGTTGACGGTAGGATTGATATGTATTTTAGATATACAATACTGTACTCTTTTTTTGGCTGGAAATAAGGAGGAAAAATCCCACAAAAAAAAAAAAAGTCATTGTTCACCACTAGATGGCAGACATATCTTAGTTGCACGTACATTGGGTTTTATACTACAATGTAAGTTGACCAAATAATTTTTGGGTGGATTTGGAATGGTATGCAGGACAAACATAGTGTATGTGACTCTGCGGTTGCGGAGCTGGGAATATGCAGGGGTTGACGGTAGTTTTAAGTTGTATTATCACTGTTCACCACTAGATGGCAGACATGTCTTAGTTGCACTTACATTGGGTTTTATACTACAATGTAAATTGACCTTAATTTTGGGGTGGATTTGGAATGGTATGCAGGACAAACATAGTACCTCAATATTGAACATTTTGTGAGAGTTGATTTTTGGAGGGGACAAAAATTGATACTTGTTGGAGAGATAAATTGTGGTTTTCCTTAGATTACACAATTTTGACAAATATAATGATTTGAGACTTGGCTATTCACCTTGGCTCATGCTTTAACTTTTCATCCACAACTGAATGGTGTTCTGATTTTTAGTTTCATAATTTGAACCCTGGTCAGCATCACGGAGGTTACTTTAAAGCAAGGGTGTCTATCCGATTCTGTTTGAGGGTCGCAGATTTATTTATGAGGTGGCACTTATATTTTCGACACTTTCAGTTCTCACTCTGCCCCCCCCCCAAAAAAAAAAACCCTTCTTGGGTTCAGTTTGAACACCACGGCCTTAAAGCAAGGAAACAAACTGAGATTTGAAAAACAGTTGAGGGCATCCAGATTTCCGCCAAATGTATTAATATTTCATGAAGGATGATAAATGACTTTCACTTCGAGTAAGGTGCAGATGCACCAAAGCACTACTTTGGCTGATCTTGACTTTGAGGGATGTTTTTGTTGCTGGAATTCATATCTGTTTTCACGGGTGCGGCCATCTTGGAAATGGGAGTTGGCACAGTGTTTCAACGACCGCCCCTATATGTCAATGTAAGAACTACACCTTAATTTGACCAGTATTCGTCTGCAAGGTGTGCCTTTTCTTGATTCACTTCCCTTAAAAAGGAGACAAAATTGAGTTAGCCCACAACATGACTAAATTATCCTTTTGGATTTGAGGGGAACAGTCACAACTTTCCAAAAAAAAAAAAATTGTGACTGAATTGTTTTGAAAATCTTTTGCGAGACGCATTTTTCTCATCATAAAAACTTTTAAGTCGGAAAATTACAATACAAAATTGTTGAAATTCATGACAATCAATCTATTGACTTGTGTACTGTAAAAAAATATGTTTGTGAGAGTGAAAAAGTTGGCAATAAAAGCGTTTTTAAATTTAAATAAATAAATTATGAGAATAAATCTGCCTTATCACAACCTTAATTTGTGACAAATTTTCAGTGGTCATTAAAACTCATAATTTGTAAGGAACAAATTGTTACGTGAAGAAAACTCGTGTGTAACATGAGAAGAATTTGTCATTGATGTAAACTGCCTTTTTTTTCTTTTTTTTTTGCTAATTTTTTTTCTTTATAAAGTTCCAGCTCGATTCTCGTGATGCGTCAAAACACTTTCCTGGAGTTTTCCATGATGGCCGTGAACACTGCTACGACAATGAAATCCTGCACAATAGAAAAATAAGTGTCCTCCTTGTCCGATAAGCCCAGTTCTGCTCAAATGCCAACCAAAACAGCAGCACCTAAAAGGCACAGATTGATGAAAAACTTGTTCCGTGGATCATCCTTTTTGTTTCGTTTTTTTAACCAGTTGCGTTTCGCTTGAAATCAACTCCTGTGTACCACCCACACTGTCGACTATTCGTCCAAAAACATGTTTGCCGAAAGCAGTTGTTCCGCCCATCTGCAGTTGAGTATACAGTCTCACCTATTTGCAGGAAATACGTGATTGCAGTGACTAAAATGGCAAAGTTGTCCTTTTTTCCCCCTCCTTCCCCTAATGAGCCTTTTAGGCCAGTCGCACGAGGTGTTGACTTTGTGTTTGTTATTGGAGAGAACTCTTTACCTCGCTTGTGCACTCTGGCTCTGCGGAGAACGGGAACACACTGCGCCTTGTTGGAAATGTTCAAAATGTCCTTGTTGCCCATATAAGTTTAACCCTACATATGCTTTTGGGTCACCTTTGCCGGTTTTGAGTTTGCAACATGTCTAAAAAAAGTTCTCTTTAAAGTAGAGCGCCCTCCGGTGGTCACACGCAGTGTGAGCATTTTACTGGCCATTTGTCACAAAATCGCGATGTAATTACAGGGGGGGAAAAGTGAAATTACAATGAATTCATTCCCATGAGTAGACGATGTTTTTTCTGAAAAAATGTGACTTTTTTTTTTTATTGAGAAATCAACACGTTGGGAGGGTGGGGTGCATGTTTTTGGTGATTTGTAAAACCAAGAAATAATTACGTGAACTGCGACTATTTGTGTATTCTATTTATGTGCATTTGAGCAAGATAAACTACTAGAAAAAATAGAAATAGAAAAATAAAATACAGAAAGTAGAGAGAAATCTTTTCGAACGCCAGAAAGGAAATAAAAAAGAAATATTTTAAAATCAATTAATTTATGAAGTAACAGTTTTCTTGAAAAACGAATAATTTTTTTAATGTTCATTAAACTCCAAGTAATAATACTTTGTCTAATCTAGTTTGTGAGGAATTTGTCAAAACAAACATAAATTATACTAATAGAAAATACCTACGTAATATTTGGAAGGAGAAAACAAAAGTCAATCCAGAAAGTACTGACAAGAGAGTGAAAAGAAAGCTTGATAAAAAAAAAAAAAAAAAAATCTTGAAAGTGCAGAAATATATATTTTTTTATATTTTGGAGTATCAACGTACAAAATTCCATCATTCCATATTCGACAAAAAATTTCAATTAGTTTTTTTTTCTTGATGTAACAAAAATAAATACATAAATTGTCTCGCATCTCCAATGTCAAAAGCCTGCAGTATGTATGATTGTTGACGCCAGACGGCGACAGAGTCAATTTCTTTCGTATTTCTGAGCTGATTCCAACAAAAAAAAAATCCCCATCCAGCATGACTTGTGCTGCAAATGCATTTAAGCGGAATGAATCGTATTTAGTCTCAACTTATTTGAGCCACTTAAGACATTTTCTGTGCCTTGGCAGCCACACAGAGCCGTTCGGTGTTCAGTCCTCCCAAATGATGTCATGTTTCCACTCTAAGTAGCTGAGCAAACGTGCGCATATCCTGAAGAACCACGGCCGAGAACATCAAGGGCTCGCCTGAAGGCGCTCGTTCTTTTCAACACATCGCGCTTTGTCTGCACGAACCGCTGACTTTTCAATATTTCATCTCACCGAACTGAGTTGTTGTCCTACAAGACTTGACGTTATTGTAAGCCACCCAAACACTAAGCACGGTCACGGTGCTTCAGGCAAATTTTTAAATGGACTTAAATTGTGGTTAAATTGAGATTTATTGCACATAAATTGGACATGCCGAAGTTTAAAGACAAAGAACTGTCAAATATTAAATGCAAATGTTTTGTACTAAAAAGTTAAATATAACTGAAATGTATTTGGGAAGGGCGGTACCGTGATCGACTGGTTAGCACGTCGGCCTCAAAGTACAGAGGTGCAGGATTCGATTCCGGCCGCGGCCTTCTTGTGTGGAGTTTGCATGTTCTCCCCGTGCCTGCGCGGCTTTTCTTCGGGTACCTCCTGGTTTCCTCCCACATTCCAAAAACACGCATGGCAGGTTGATTTTGATTGTGAGCGCGAACAGTTGTTCGTCTCTGTGTGCCATGCGATTGGCCGGCAAACAGTTCAGGGTGTCCTCCGCCTGCTGCCTGAAGACAGCTGGGATAGGCTCCAGCACGCCCGCGACCCTTGACCCTTTTGAGGATAAAGCGGATCAGAAAATGGATGGATGAATACACCACACAGCCTCGCAGTGTTTTTTTTCAATTGGTGCCAAAATATTGGGGCAATGATTATAAATCAGAAAGTACATAAGCATTCGAAAAGGGAGTTTTAGGGGCCAGACAAGATAAAAATATTGGAACAGAAATACAATCCGTAGAGCAGAGAAATATTTTGGAAAAAAAAATGTTGGCAACTAAATGTTTTGTTTTCTTTAGGTGAGGATGACTTCCCTGCTTCTGCTGTGTGTCTCTTTGCCCTTCATTTCAGCAACGACATCATTTGCACACCAAGATGGTATGTTTGTTCCACACTCAACTTTCCGTGACCTGAAATGCAATGCAGTTGAAATGTCACACGTCAGACCTAAATATTTACTGTAATTACAACTTCACCGCTGAATTAACATCGGTTAGTAATAGACTACAGACAAATTCGGGTTATGTAGGTAGTAGACAGTACTGTAGCGATACTGCTACAATTCATTGCCGTGTCAATATTTGGTCCGGCAATTAGTCCATACTAGGGCTCGGACTCACACAGAAAACCTCCACTCGTCACTCGTGTTAATTCTCAGCGAGTGACGTTCGAATCAATTCGCACTTGCGCTTTTCAGGAAGTTGGAAGTAACTTTAACCAAGATCCCGCTGTGCATTGTGGCCGAAGGTGGCGTTTAGGTCACTTATTGTGTCTATTGGCGTCATACAAAATAAATCCTCCACACTGGCGAGAACAGCAGCTAAGCTAACTAGCTGCGGGAGGTTCGTTTCTGGAGCGATCGCCTTTCACTTTTTGCTGTATCCATTTGGCAAATCACAGTGGTCCCGTCTTTCACGCAGGCTTGGACGGCACACTCCGTGTCGAGTTACTTTAACCAAGATCCCGCTGTGGATTGTGGCCGAAGGTGGCATTTAGGTCACTTATTGTGTCGATTGGCGTCATACAAAATAAATCCTCCACACTGGCGAGAACAGCAGCTAAGCTAACTAGCTGCGAGAGGTTCGTTTCTGGAGCGATCGCTTTTCACTTTTTGGTGTATCCATTTGGCAAATCACAGTGGTCCTGTCTTTCACGCAGGCTTGGACGGCACACTCCGTGTCAGCATCCCATCGGCGGTGCCTCTCCGCCCACTTCTGGGGGGCAAGGTGGTGGTGCCCTGCTACTTCCAGGACAACACTGCCAGTGACCCAGGCGCACCGACCATCGCGCCACTCTCCCACCGCATCAAATGGAGTTTCGTCACCAAAGAGAATGTCACAACCATCCTGGTGGCATCGGAGGGCAAAGTCCACGTTGAGAGGGAGTACTTGGACAGAGTAACAATGGTCAACTACCCGCTGGTGTCCACAGACGCCAGCTTGGAGATCACGGAGCTGAGGTCCAAAGACTCAGGCACCTACCGCTGTGAAATCATGCACGGCATCGAGGACAACTATGACACCGTGGACATCCAGGTTCAGGGTATGACATGCAGACACAATCTGATCGCTCTTTCAAATGAACTTGGGCTTGACTTGTTTCCATCTAGCATCACAGTTTGGTTCAGTTCAGTGTGGATGTCAATGTTTTGTATCAAGTTGCGGTAAAAAGTGAGCGTAAGGCAGATGAACCTCGGCATCTGTAAATCTGAGACCACTTACTGGTTGATCTGCATTCCCACCCGTACCTTCGGTTATGAGTTTTCGGTAGGAGTGAAAGGAAGAAGATCACGGATACAAAGTTTCCTTCACAAAGCATTCGAGCTCACCCTTAGAGATAAGGTGAGAAGCTCTGTAAACTGGAGCGACTGACAGTAGGGTGAGCGTAAGGCAGCCGGGCTGAACCTCGGCATCTGTAAATCTGAGACCACTTACTGGTTCATCTGCATTCCCACCCTTACCTTCGGTTAAGAGTTTTCGGTAGGAGTGAAAGGAAGAAGATCACGAATACAAAGTTTCCTTCACAAAGCATTCGAGCTCACCCTTAGAGATAAGGTGAGAAGCTCTGTAACCTGGAGGGACTGACAGTAGCTTGACTATTTCAAAAAGAGCCAGTTGAGGTGGGTAGCGCATATTTTCCGCATGCCTCCTTGGTGAGGTGTTTGAGCCCTATCCAAGTGAGAGGAGACCTCAGGGCAGGCGTCGGACACACTGGGGGGAAACTATGACTCACGGCTGGTCTGGGAATGCCTTGGCATACACCCGGTGGAGCTGGAGTCGGTGACCACGGACAGGGAGTTAGATGGCTTTCATTGTTTAATTTTGTTATGACATCATACCTGTGAGATTGGTCAAGGGTATTCGGTCTTTGTGGTGAACAGGTTCAGGATCGGGGTTCCAAGCTGTACCGTAAACGGTGCCGCATGGTGGAAACACAACTTGTCAGATTTAAACAGTGCATGTAAGATGTGATTAGGCTGCGTAAACCGTCTCCATCTTTATGTCTGACTCACAGGTATCGTGTTCCACTATCGAGCCATCACCACCCGGTACACCCTCACCTTTGAGAAGGCCAAGGCCGCTTGCATCCAAAACAGCGCCACCATTGCAACCCCTGCCCAACTGCAGGCCGCCTACGATGATGGATACCACCAGTGTGATGCAGGATGGCTGTCTGATCAGACTGTTAGGTAGTATTCCTCCATCACTAATAAACGGAAAATGGATTTCTGTCCTTCTACTCCAACACAGCTCATGTGAATGTTAGTTTTCACCACATCAAAGTACAAGGATGCAGCTGGTTTATGACATAACAGGGAAGAATAAATTGTGTCCTAGACCTCCCTCTTCCAAACTCAGAGTCCAGGTACTGAATTCCTTTTACTGTCCTTTTTGAGGTACCCCATCCACGAGCCTCGGAAGGAATGCTACGGAGACAAGGAAAACTTTCCCGGCGTGAGAACCTACGGAGTGAGAGACGTCAACGAGACTTACGATGTGTACTGTTTTGCTGAGAAGATGGCTGGTACGATGCCAACTACGTTTCCGAAACAATACCGTGGTCGAATTAAATTTCGATACTGAATTACTAATATACGACAGGAAATTTCATTGACTCTGTTTCTCCTCCCAGGTAGAGTCTTCTACTCTATGTCAGTAGAGAAGTTCACTTTCCACGAAGCTAAGGATCAGTGCAATAAACTGGGTGCCCGACTCGCCACCACCGGAGAGCTTTATCTGGCCTGGAAGGGCGGCATGGACGTGTGCAATGCCGGCTGGTTGGGCGACAGGAGTGTACGCTACCCCATCAACATTGCCAGGCCTCAGTGTGGAGGCGGCCTCTTGGGAGTCAGAACGGTCTACCTGTTCCCTAACCAGACAGGATACCCCATCACGAGCTCTCGTTACGATGCTATCTGCTTCCAAGGTACTGTACTTGCTCAATCTTAGCAAGGACGTAAACGACTGTGTTGAAGGAATGGAGTCTAAGATGTACTGTAGGTTTAAAACCAGCTGAGAACTACATTCTGTAACTGTAGCACTTCTGAGGTGCCTTTAAGTAAGGAACCCAGAACCCCAGCTCCTCAAGAACAACCCCAATTGGTCTGTGATGTATAGTTAGAGGCACAACAATCAAATGCTCTTCCACGAGAGAGCCATTGACCTTTGTATCCACCTGTTGCCATTCACTAACAGAATCATAGCCTCACGTTCAACTAAACATGCCAAACAAATACATTTGTGAGGGAATAAAATTGGCTCAATAAATGTTTGGAAACCTTGATCTGTAAAATAAAAACATAGTTCTGAAACGAAAACATTGTCACATGAACAGGTAGCGATGACGAAGGTGCAGTTCCCGGCCGGATCACTCCTTTCCCGGACATCATGAGCATAACCCCTGCCCCTGGAGTTTATGCAGGACTCACAACCCCCCCAGGGGGTCAAGAGATCAAGCACGGTGGTGTGGACATTCTCACCAAGCCTATCTCACCTCCTTTTACAGATGCCGCCATGGGTCCCACCGGTAAACTTGCTGTTCTTCTTTGATGTCCCAGTAGCCAGTGCATTGCAAATGCTCAAGATACAAGATGACCAGAATGTTCTCAAATCTAATTTTCTGGTTTTCTCCCCAATCACCAATAGGCGTAGTGTTCCACTACCGACCTATTACAGGTCGCTACACGCTGACCTTTCTGGAGGCCCAACAGGCCTGCAAGAGTATTGGAGCAGTCATTGCCAGCCCCCTGCAGCTACAGGCAGCCTTTGAGAAAGGCCTGCACCAATGTGACGCTGGTTGGCTTGGTGACCAGAGCGTGAGGTGTGTTAGTGGTGGGATGAACGCACATGTTTTTGGAAGCAGCGTCTTAAAAACCAACTAAAAGAAATCTCTCTCGTGCTCAGGTATCCGATTGTGTCACCCCGAGATAATTGTGCGGGCAATCTGCTGCACCTTCCGGGAGTCCGATCCTATGGCCTGAGGCCAGACACAGAGCGTTATGATGTATTTTGTTATGTCGAACGTCTGGAAGGTCAGGACCCAGTTATCCTTGAAATTCATAGGTGTTGTCAACACCGCATTCAGGTCTTCACGTCAGGCATTTCAACTCCTCGATGCTTTCATTCCTCTTCAAGGTGAGGTCTTCTTCACCAGCGACTATGACAGCTTCTCCTTCGAGGAGGCCGTGCAGCACTGTGAGAAACTCAACACCACGCTGGCCACAACCGGGCAGATGTATGCCGCGTGGAACCAAGGCCTCGACAAGTGCCGCCCAGGTTGGCTGATGGACCGCAGTGTCCGATATCCCATCACAACCTCCAGATCCTACTGTGGAGGAGGCCAGGTGGGCGTGCACATCATCTATGCATTCCCCAACCAGACTGGATTTCCTGATGAGCACTCCCGCTATGACGCCTATTGTTTCAAAGGTAGGAAACAGTGTGGCTGGAGTCATCTGTCGGGTTCAACTTCAATTCACTCCGACGGTCACTCACGATTCCTTGCCGGATTCTGTGTTTTACAGCTGAAACACGCACCATTGAAATTGACAGCAAAACCACCATTGACACTGTCAGCGAAACCATTTTTGACAAATTACTGACAGTGGATGTTGTCAGCAAGACAACGGTTGCAGCTGATCATGCCACGACTACTAGTAAGACTATATCTGTAAAATCAGATGTCTGTACTTCTATTTGTTTTACTTTAGTTCACCCTCAAAGGTACTTTCTGTTTTGGCCAATCCATTCTCCTATTCTTATGCCGAATTTTCTTTTTTGATTTTAGTTGAACCTCCTGTGGGTTACACTGACACCGAAACAATTGCAAACATCACAGAAATTGAAGTGGTTATCCAAAAGACCAACATCACAACCCAGCTAACGATTCCTACTGGTAAGACTTCAGGCACATGAAATGGGTCTTTAACGTGTACTGATTCTGAAATCACAGCACAGTAACGGCACATTGGAACAACAAAATTCAGTCGCTAATTTATTTTTACTCCCATTTTGAACTCTAGTTTCAGTTGATGGTTCTGCATCTGGATCAGGTGATCATTCAGCCAATGGTGACCTTCAAATCTCAGGCGATCATTCAGCCAGTGGAGATCTTCAAATCTCAGGCGATCATTCAGCCAGTGGGGATCTTCAAATCTCAGGCGAGTCCAGCACCACCAGCGGGAGCGGAGCTTCTGGTTCAGGACTTGACGTCACCTTCAGTGGACACACTGACATCCTGTCAGGAGACCATTCTGCCTCTGGTGATCCGCAAGGAGCAGAGGGTGGCAGTGCAATCTTCACCTCTGGAGACTCCTATAGCGGATCAGGATCTGGGTCTGGATTTCTTGTGTCAGGATCAGGTTCTGCTAGTGGCAGTGAAGACATTAGTGGCAGCAGTGGTGAAATTCTGATCAATATACTGGATGGAAAGGAGAGAGAACTGTTGATCCCAACCCTCACTGAGCAGGAGTTAGGTAGTGGGGTGTTGTGGACTTCAGGTATGTCCGGGTCAGGAAGCATGTCTGGATCAGAAGTTATGTCTGGGTCAGGCAGTGGATTTTCTGGTATAACCTTTACAGACAACAGCGTCGTTGACCTGACAGTTCAGCAATCAGGAGAGCAGGAGCTGTACGGATCTGCTGAAATGTCCGGATCAGGATCTATTTCCGGATCAGGTTTTTTGTCCGGGTCGGGCTCCGGTGAATTTTCTGGCATCACCTTTACAGACAACGTTGCCGTCGACGTCACAGTTCATCAATCAGGAGAGCAGGAGCTGTACGGATCTGCTGAAATGTCCGGATCAGGATCTATTTCCGGATCAGGTTTTTTGTCCGGGTCGGGCTCCGGTGAATTTTCTGGCATCACCTTTACAGACAACGGTGCCGTCGACCTCACAGTTCATCAATCAGGAGAGCAGGAGTTGTATGGATCTGCTGAAATGTCTGGATCAGGATCGACGTCTGGATCCGGCTCCATGTCAGGGTCAGGCATGAGTGGATTTTCTGGCATCTCCTTTACCGACAACAGTGCCATTGACTTAACAGTCCAGCCATCAGGAGATCAGGAGTTGTCTGGATTTCCACCCTATGCATCCGGTTTCCCCAGTGGCGCTCCGAGTGGTTTTCCATCTGGTGTTTCAGGCAGCGGTTCTGCCTCTGGCCAACCTTCCCAGACAGAAGGTGACATCATCTTTCTAACGGATGATGGGATAAAGGAAGTTATCGTTTCTCCCCAGGAGCATCATCCAGAAGAGGGCCGCGGGGTTGTAGAAATAAGTGGCCAGGAAAGTGGTTCAGGAACCCATCTTCAAATCTCAGGCAGTGACAAGCCGTCAACTGCTGGGCTTTCTATAGCTTTTCCTCCTGGATCGACTATGACCTACCCAGACTACAATGGACCGTCTGAGCACGAGGAGGCCACAGTAATCGTCATGACATCAGACCCTACCTACATCAGCCCAACCACTGCACCATCGTTTTCACTGGCTACCGCTCCTGTTGTGGAGGAGCCAGAGGTAGAAGAGGGTAAGGCGCTTGTCATAATGCCCCCACCCCCCGCCAAAAAAAAAAAAAAAAGATAATGGAGCTTCAAAGTCACGCTTCTTTTTTTATATTGCCTGCAGCTGTTAATAGTTGTCCCGAGGGCTGGTTGGAGTTCATGGGAAGCTGTTACCTCCACTTTGCTGACAGACACACCTGGTCAGATGCTGAGCAGCGTTGCCGGGAGCTCAATGCCCACTTGGTCAGCGTCAGATCTGAAGAGGAGCAGCAGTTTCTCAACTGTAAGTGATACCGTTTTTATTCAGCCCATTTCAGATGCAAACATATATTTGTAGAAGCGGTTTATGAAATATCTGTCTTGGCTTGACAGCCAAAGGTCAAGACTATGAGTGGATCGGTCTCAACGACAAAGAAGTCCAGAATGAATTCCGCTGGACAGACGGCAGCGCTCTTGTGAGTTGAGACAAACTGAAGTTGATCTTGTGGTTTTGTGCCAGCGCACAACAAGAGTTCGCAGATAAGCACTTATTACAACATTTGTGACGTCCCAGACGTACGAGAACTGGAGACCTAACCAACCTGACAACTACTTCAACTCTGGGGAGGACTGCGTGGTCATGATCGGGCACGAAGGAGGCCAGTGGAATGACGTTCCTTGCAACTACTACCTTCCCTTCTCATGCAAGACTCAACCCGGTAGGAACTAATGCAGAGTGACGTCCTTGGTACTTTGTTTGAACCTTGGCAGGATTATCCTGAACGACTTTGTGCAAGGGTGAATACATGGATCAGGGTAAAACACAATAAGTTAAGATGAACCTAAAATTCACCACTACCTTTCATTTTAGGCAGCTGGCTAAAGTCAAGCCTCTCCTTTCTCAGAGCACTTTGAAAGTTATTCATGCCTTTGTCACATCTCGGCTGGATTACTGTAATGCACTTCACTTTGTAGTCAGCAATTCCTCCATTAACCATCTACAGTTGGTCCAAAATGCTGCTGCTTGCCTCTTGACTGGTACTCGTAAGAGGGAGCATAGAACTCCTACTCTGTCATCCCTTCACTGGCTCCCTTTACATTTGAGAGTTCTTTTTAAGGTTCTATTATTTGTTTTCAAATCTTGAAGTGGCCTGGCCTCATCTGACCTCTCTGAGCTCCTTCACCGTGGCGCACCTGCCTGGTGCCTCACTGCCAGACACTATTAGAGGTACCAAGAATGAAGCAGAGGCTCAGAGTGGATCGAGTCTTTTCCGTTGCCACTCCCTCTCTCTGGAATGAAACTCGTCTTAAAACTAATTTTTATTCTTTGGATTTTGACTCAGCATGAGACTCGATTTTTAGTTCCACTGTTTTTGTGCTTTCTACTGTCTTTGTTATTAATTTATTGATTGTTGTATTAATTATTTTTGCTCCATGCACAGCACTTCAGATACAACGGTGGTTGCTTTAAAGTGCTCTAGAAATACTGTTGAGTGGAGCTGAACTCCATTTAACATTCTCTATACTTTTGAATGCACGTGACCAAATCTTCGGCATTTAAATACATTTTGCACAAGTTGACAAAGTCAAATAAATTGCGCCTGTCAAACATCTCAGAGCATTTTACATTCTATCATTGTGCTCCCCGTCAGCGGGGTGCGGAGCGCCCCCGGAGGTGGCTCACGGCTCACCAATGGGCGTCACCAGAGATCGCTACGCCGTCAACTCCAAAGTGCGCTACCAGTGTCAAGCGGGCTACACGCAGCGCCACCTACCTGTCATACGTTGTATGGAAAATGGACAGTGGGAGAGTCCACAAGTGGAATGTACAGAAAGTGAGTTTTACAACTATGGGGCCATTTTGTGCAAAAAATATTCCTTAATTTAAAAACAGGCATACAATTTTGATTGTTAAAAAAAAACTTGTCTTTAGCATACCTTCCCTGCGCCCGCCATCACTGCTTTTGATGCATCTAATCATACTAAAGCCTTTGCCGACTTTCATCGGAAGGGAGAAATGCTGTTTGAATTGTTCTCGTTTTGCCAATACGCGCACGACTCAAAATTTTCTCTCCAACAGCTGGCGGCAACAGGCTACACAAACGATCGGTGAGGAGCAGAAGTCGAGGAGTCAGCAGCCGACGGGAGTAGAGGAAGACCCTCTGAGCAGCTGGACTGAATGAAGTACAAGTGAGAATCACAAAAAAAGGACCCCTCTCGTGGACACCAACGCTAATGCCCGACCAAAAATAAAAGGCATTCCGCTCAGCTTCCAATGTAAATACAAGCACGAAAACACATTTAGACAGTAAAGATGCAACTGACTCACGTTCCCTCCTTCGGTGTCTTTAGTGAAGGCACTTACATTATTTTATTTATAGAGTCTATAATTTATAGCTGTAACTCATGTTGTCCATGCACAAGTACTCCTGGAGGAGTCACCAGAAGCCTTTGAAAGTGTTATTGATTGCAAATGGTAGCGTGTTGCTGTATTTTTGGCCCTTTTTTTTCTGGGTCTGTGTTTGTACTTTTTGTTCCCCGCTGGCTACTTTTTCAAAGATTTTATTCCAACACTGTGATTCTCAAGTGACGTCATCAATGATCAGACTCATGTAGTGCAGGGCAATGTTTTTTATGATTTGTTTTGAGGGGGTTTCGACCCACAACATTCCATTTGTCCCCATAAACTGGTTCACAGTTATGAACAAACTGCTCCCTAATAAATTGAGGACAGGAAAGGTTTACCGATGACGGAATCATTTTTGGATTTTTAGGAAAACGCATTCGTGAGGTTCATTGAAGACTCAGAATTATGTTTGATGTTTTAGGAAAGCGTGTTGAATTGGATTTGCAAAAAAAGCCCCATCAAACTACAAAACAGCTGGGTTTAATAGTTTATTAATTAGCACTTATCAAAATGTTGCAGTCTGATGTTTACAAAAACGTTGGTTTCATCGAGGACTAAATGGCCTTTAGGTTACTTTACTTTGCGTTTGGCAAAATGTGTTTGTTTCGTTTAACTGAAGACTAGTCTAAATTGTTTTGATGTTCACAAACTAAATAAATAAATCATGGTTTATTGAAGATTACATTTTCCAACTCTTGCGTAGGGTTTGAAATAAACTCTTTTCAAAATAGTTTATCTTGACATGTGTGCTTTGAAAACTAAATTCTCACAACGGAAGTTAGTTTGACGTAAGACTAAATTGTCTTTCCTGCAGACGAAAACGCAATCAGTTGTACTGAACGTTTGTGAAAATGCGTACATTCGATTGATTGCTGACCCTAAATAATTTTACTCTTTCGTAAGTGTGGATGGTGTGGATATCGTTTTTCTTTTTTTATTTTTAATTTAACATGCAAGCACAAGTCCGAAGTCAACGTGCTCGTCTGTGAATAAAAACTCACGTTTGAAGAGTGACTGAGCGGAGACCCATCGCTGGCTTCACGCATGGGACTCGATGTAAATATTCGACACTGCAACTGTGTGAACAGCAGGATCTGTCAACAACTTTGTCATTATTCATCCTGTGTGCGGCTATGTTGAAACAAGTGCTAGCATGACGTCATTAGTCATCGGTTACTTCCTCATGGAACCGGATGAATTTGATTGGTGAAGGTGGTGAGGGAACACAGTATAAAGTAGCGAAGTCAAAAGTATTTATTTTACACTTCTCCCGGGCAAAAAGTGTTTTAGAGGGCAGAAACGGACTGTGACTTATTTAAAATTCGTTTGTGGCCGTGTTTGCATAACTCGTTGTTACAGTTTGTTTTGTTTTTTTTTTTTTTTTTGCTTAATTGTTCTCACAGTATAAAGTAGCGAATTCAAAAGTATTTATTTTACAGTTCTCCCGGGCAAAAGTGTTTTAGAGGGCAGAAACGGACTGTGACTTTTTTTAAAATCAGATTTCAGTGACAGCAAAAACATCAAGCGGATAGTAGTCAATTCACTTTTTTTTAAGCAGTCACGAGAATGGAAACCGATATTCAAATAAGTTAAATACGTTATTTTTAAAATGCCTCCATTTCAGTCTACCTGTTCCACTGCGATCACTGTGTCATTGTCGCCCTCCCTGACATGAGCCGACAGTCTGCTGTGGTGTGC
>NW_017805417.1:730958-754065 GCF_001891065.2 Hippocampus comes
GTGTGTGTGTGTGTGTGTGTGTGTGTGTGTGTGTGTGTGTGTGTGAAATGATTCCTCTCGAATAGCTGACATTGATTTGGGGTTGATTGATTAGGGACACTCTTGCTCCTTTTCACCCACCCAAAAATTGGTGCTCGTTCGGCGCCAGGGCCAGTGCTATGCTTAGTTCACAGGTGTCGAAGTCCGGTGTCCTGCATGTTTTCCATCCCTCCCTGCTGCAACACACCTGATCCAAATGAACAGCTCATCAGCAAAATGATTCCTCTAGAATAGCTGAAATCGATTTGGGGTTGATTAGGGACACTCTTGCTCCTTTTCACCCACCCAAAAATTGGTGCTCGTTCGGCGCCAGGGCCAGTGCTGTGCTTAGTTGGTGCTTTTCAGAAGATCTTACGAAGAATATGTTTGTTTGGTTGTCCACCGGCAAATGGAACAAGTAGGAGCGACGTCATTGCGTCATCGTAAAGCGTCGTTACGTCACTCTTTACGTCGACCTTACCTTAGAGCGCCTGCACTATTAATAATAATGCCGTTAGCATTCGCTAGGCAACGTAGCATAGCATCGATTATACTTGTATGTAGTATAGACTAGCCAGGGACATGCAATCAAGCTGTTTGCGATTATTTCTCCACCTACACGTACCGATAAATAAATAAACAAACAAACAAACAAGCAAGCTCAAGGCGAGTAAATAGCCGGTTCATCAGCTTGCACAATACGGTCACAAATCAGCCCTTTGTGTGATGTGAGGGTCTTAAGCTCATTTTTGTAACAGACACTTATTTTTAAAATGTTAATTGCCGTGTCTCCCTTTCTTTTCTTGACTATGTGCTGGCCCTGCGGCAACGTGATCGCGAGCGTGACTGGCACGGAGCACAAAAATCTCATCATGTGACCAGCAGTGATTTATTGTTTCACATAAAGTCACACAAAATTGCATGGATGTGTGTTGTTAATATGTCTAAAAAGAAAGAAAGGTTATCTCCCATTCCACACCGATACAAATATACAACAAGCAAATTTCACCTTTTTAATGAAAAAGCAACACTTAATGATGATGTTTGAGTCACCAACACTTGAAAGATTTCAGTAGACAAGTGGGAGGAGCCCTTCGGATAAAAGTACGTCAGGTGTGACATCACACTGAGGGGGGAAAAGAAAATAAAGAAAAAAATTTTTTTTAGCTTCACTCTTTTTAACAGACCTTGTCATCATGTTTGCAACGCATTGGCGCCGAGGCCCTTCCAAGTGGCAGGTGGAAAAAAAAAATCATCCAGAAAGTCAGTAGAGCACATAAACAATCCTCTTTATCCCACGGCCTTTCTTGCTCGGGACCCACGGCAATGCAAAATGTGAGAAAAACAAAAACAAAATAATAAAAGGGCTTCCAAACGTCAACTGCCGATTGATTCATTCCTCGCATGAAATGTGATACTTTCGTTCAAATAGTGTACAAGCAGCCCCTTGGTGATCCTATGCCCCTTTTCCATTGCACAGTACCTACTCATCTCAGCATGGCTCCACTTGCTACGGGCGCTTTCTCTCCAATGGTGACAAAGATTTTGCCAAAAACTAAAAGATATCAGGCACCGATACTTAAGCTTCCCCCAAAATTATTTGACATTGAGTTACGTCGGTGGCACTTTGACCCAATCGGCGAATCATCATCTGTATCAGAAAGAAAGATCCTTGCTCACAACGTTTTGTCATTGTATTCAATAAAATTTTATAAATCAACGTAACAGAGCCATTGGTGAGTACCTAAAAAGTAAATATTCATAGTGGTATCAGTTTGAAAAAAAAAATGTAGGTTTGGTTCAATACTATCGAGGCTTTAGTTTGTTCACAAGAAATGCACGTTAGGTAAATTAAAGACTCTCAATCATCTTTGACATTCATGAAAATGTGTGTTTAGGTTCATGAAAGACCCTGAATGGTACTTGATGCTTACAAAAACATGTACGTCAACTTCTAGACTGACTTTGTCTTGATGTTTACAAAAATGTGCATTTGGTTCGTGAGTAAAGACTCGAAACTGTCTCCGATGTTCAAAAAGATGTACGTTTGTTTATTGAGGACTCTAATTGATTTTTGTTGTTTACAAAAAGACTCCAAAGTGTCTGTGACGTTTACAAGAACTGGTTGGAGGATACGCCCGGCTCCAAAACAAAACACGCGTATGCTAACGTTAGCTTACCGCGATGCCGCTTCCTAGCAGCGGACGCCGCATGCTCCACAGTCTCCGCCTTGCTGCGGCAGTCCGTTTTCTTGCGGCCCTCAGTCACGCCAACCACTGAAGAAGTTCTAGAATGAAGTGGAAAACCAACTGCCCCGAACCGCAGCGAGTAGAGCCAAGAGAGTACTTGTGCAGTGGGAAAGAGGCATTAATAAGATGTCGTCACAGTCACTTGTGTTCTGATGGAGGTGAGCAATCAACTCAAATGGCCTCAATAATGCCCATGTTCTTGCAGGCTAAAGCTAAAGCTAACCTCGAAAAAAAATAGCCCGGTGGTTTAGCGATAGCAATAGACTCCAAACTTCTGGTGGCGCGGGGGAAAGCCGAAACTGCGCACTCCCGGTTCCGGCGGCCCGCAGTTAACGCGGGCCTTGGTGATGGGATAGCGAACGCTACCGTCCGCCAGCCAGCCGGCGTCGCAGCGGTCCAATCCCGTGAGCCTCCACGCGGCGTACAGTTGGCCCACTTTGGCGATGTGACTGGAGTTCTCCGCACACGCCTGCAGCGCTTCGGTGAAGTTGAGCTTGGTTGGGCTCGCGAGGAAGTAGACGCTCCCTGCGGAAAGGAGAGCGCCAGACGTCACTTGGCAAAAAGGCACTGGCACTTAAGGCCTTTTTTTTAATGCGGGATGTTTTTCTCAAATTTGGAGGGCTGGTGCCGGCCATTGTTGACCATTTGGACTAATTCTTGAAGTCGTACAGAAAATTGAGCTCAGTAGTTCCATACGCATGGAACCGACCAAAAGAAAACTTTAACCCTCTGCTTTTATTAGCAGGAAAAAAACTACATTTCTACCTTTTTCCATTCTTTAGTAAGCACCAGTTGCTATTTTTTTTTTTGCATTTGTGACACCTCAAATATCTAAACAATGCTTTCCTACTAAATAACATAACACAAACAAAGGTAGGTTACTTTGATTGCAAAATGACAGTTTATTGCAAGAAAAACACTCACTGATGCATGAACTTTTCATGACCGTTTTTTGTGTGCGTGTGTGTGTGTGTGTGTGTGCGTGTGCGCGCGTGTGTGTGTGTGTGTGTGTGTGCGTGCGTGTGTGTGCGCGTGTGTGTGTGCGTGTGCGTGTGCGTGCGCGCGTGTATCCTAAATCTGATCAAAGCCACTGCTGCCATCTAGTGGTAATTTATCATACTGAAATCCTTCCCACGGCTCCTTTATGTGTTTATTTTTTTAAACAAAAAAAAAACACCCAAAAAAAAACGTAATTTTACATGTTGGCATTAAATGAGCTAGGTCGTTTTCAGGTATCAAAATCGGCAGCTAGGCAGTACTGACCTTTGATGGATGCAGAGAAGCAGAAGGCGTCAAAGCGGTGGAGGAGGCGATGGCGTTGACCGTAGCTGCGCAGGCCCGGCGCCAAGTCCGACCCCCCGCATCCGTCGCGGGGCGCCGTGATGGGGTACTGCACGGTGCCGTCGGCCAGCCAGCCGGCGTTGCACCAGTCCAGGCCCTCGTCCCACGCCGTGAAGAGCTGCTCAAACGTGGCCAGGGCGGCGTCCTGATCCTGGCACGCCTGCTGGGCCCCCAGGAAGTTCAAGCGGTAGCGTCCTTTGTCAGAGTAGTACGGAAACACCACACCTATCGCCAGGAAGACAAATACATCATAGCCTCAACCACAAATACAACTCTAGACAACGGTGGCTGTATAAAAAGTCGACACACCTCTGTTCAAACGAGACCAATTTCAAAACATTTTCCACCATCAGTGTGACACAAAATTTGTACAACTCAAGCGGAAAAGAAAATGAAATCATTTTGAGCAGAAATAAAAACAAACACCTGAGGTATTGGAGTTGCGCAACTCTGCACACCCTTCACAGAACTGGGGATATGGCTGTGTTTCGTCAAATGCAAAGTGCCTCTGATTGTCCCCCACATCAAGTTAAGAAGTTCTAGTAGGCTTTTCCTGCCTTTTTTTCTCATCACATCTCACAACACGAGCCTTCCCCCCTCCCCCCGAACCTCAATGAATCCACTCACCTCGCAGCTCTAGTTCCACCGTGATGCTCTCGTCCTCCAACCCGTCAATGACCTCGCACCGGTACCGCCCCGTGTCGTTGAGACGCAGCTCATTGATGACCAGCGACAAGTCGCCCGGTGCCGAGCGTCGCAGGCGGACCCGACCCCGGAATCCGCCGTAGCTGCGGTGACGGTTGCCCATGGCGACCATCACCTGCGTTTCTATGGCGTAGGCCGGCGCGGTCGGGGGGTAGGCGGGCTCGCCGACGGCATTGGCGGGCAACCACGACCACTTGACCCGCGTGCGGCGCGGCGCGCTGAGTTCGGGCTCGTAGTGGAAGTGGCAGGGAAGGGTGACGCTACTGCCCCTGGTGGCTGACACCGACGCCTGCGGCGACTCCACGAACAGACGGACCCCGTTGAAATAGACTGCGGGAAGACACAACTTGGTCACTTGAAGGCAGGGTTGTCCCCCCGCTCCCCAAACACACACACAAACACAAACACACACACACACATAAATTAACCAGGGTAAGTTTTAAGCCAAAATAATTTCATTCCGCTGTTACATTATGCACAGTTTGAACTTTGACACTTTGCTAATAAATACTGGGGTGTTATATAAAAAATTATAAAAAAAATTGTTGTGAAGTAAATATTTAGGGAATAATTAAAATAAAGATTTAAAAGGTGCATAACTAGATATTTTAAAATCAACATTAAAAAATGATACATATTAAATACGGTATGAAAATATTTGACATGAAAATCGAGAAAGAAAACATTTTAAAGTCAAAGATATTGGAAACTAGAAATTACAATGGGACATAGAACATTCAAAATATCAATTAAAAAATATGAACCTGAAACATCAACATATTAAAATGTGTATTTTGTACTGGAAATGTTTGGGTAAGGAACACACACACACACACACACACACACACACACACACACACGCACGCACACACACACACACCGACTCACTTTCTCCGTTGCCGTTGCCGTTGCTGACGTCATGATAGTAGAAGCCGTTGTTGTAGTTGAATCGGACGGCGGCGGCGGCGGCGGCGGGCAGCAGCACCAGCCCACACGCGGCCAACAGAGGGCGCAAGAGACCACCGAGCATTACGCTGAAAGCAAAAAAAAAAAGAAAAAAAAAGAAAAAGTCCCTTGATTACCAATAGGGTGTTTGAATCACATCCAAGCATAAACGTCTCTCAAAATGTGAAAACATTATAAGATCAAATTTAATCTGGGCGCCAAATCTTGTCGTTTAAGGACCCCTCCTGCTCATCACCAACACTGAAGTTTCCAACGAAGAATTTTTTCCAACCTCGTCAAATTGCTCTTCTTCACCAATTGCACTTTGAGAACAATCAAACAAATCTAAATGACGAGACAGTCGATCAAACTCACCGTCTGAGAGGAGAGAAGACTCGCTGATGTGCATGGACTGAATGGATGCGTTCCTGCGTGTGTGGATGTGTTGACTTCATAGTCTCCTCCTCTCCGTCGCCGTAGTAGAAAGACGTCACCACGACGGGCTCCAAAATGTGACCCTCAGGCGACGCAGTAATACGTGGCAATTAGAAGAAAAAGTATTTTTAATAAGCAAAAAATGTTGCATATACTAATAATATTTTTTTTTATGTATAGACGAAAAATTACGCTATTAGTTTGCTCTATTTTTTTCTAAAAAATAAAGTAAAATGTACAATGTACGCTTAACTTATATCTACAGTAATTCAATTATGCCATTTATGAAATAAAAAAGCCAATCACAGGGCACACACAGAAGAAACAACCATCCGCGCTTGTTGACGTATAATCAATCCCTAAAAATGAAAAATGTCTACGAGTGCGAAGATGCACGTCATTATGTTGTCTGATAACGTGTGCGGTGACCATTTTTGCTCAAGTACAAGCTGCCTAAAAGATTTATAGCTCCCCAATATCGATGCTAGTTCTGTTAGTCCGTCTTTGGTGTTAGCATTAAGCTAGCAAAGCGTTTGCTGCAATTTAGCGCATGTATCTCAATTTTTTTTGCTCACGAGTCAAAGTAAAAAAACAAACAAACAAAAAAAACCCAGCTGCCAATCTCCAAAAATTCTCAAGTCAAGTCAGCAGTGATTCGAGGTTCCAGTCTGTTGCTTTGGTGTCATCTTGGTGCGGAGGGGAGGGGCACCATTTAGTCAGGCCTTAGCTTTATCTAATAGAGGAAAGTGCTTTGACGCTATCTCGTGGCCTCTATAGGCAATTACGCAGTTTTGGTGGGCGTCAAGTCACATCCCCCCCCCCCCCAAAAAAAAAAAAAAGTCAATGTCCTGCAATACGTCCCGTTGAAAGAAGGTCATTTGCAATGAGAACAGAAGCAGAGCATGTGTCCAGCAGATCGGCGTCCATGTGGGGTCCATGTTTTGCCAAGACCTCGAGTAGCGCGTCCGTCAAGTCGCGTTACAGTGGTGGAAAAAAAGTGCGCAGGCGGCCAGGGCCGGCCGGCGCTGGGGAGGATTCCGCAGACAATGTGCTGCTGAGCAAACACGTTCACGGCTGAGTGAAGCGCAGATGTTGGCCGCCCTCCTGACACCAAGCCCCAACCTCAACCAACCCCTCGCCGGCGACAAAACTCAACAACATCTCAGAAATCTTCATATGTCCTGCTTCCCTTGCACATTCTTCACTCGCATGCTGAAAGACGTCCTACTTTTTCAAATAATCCCGTCAACATCATACACTGCATGGGGACAAGTATTTAGACTACCAGGGGCAAGTTTCATTTTTCAATCGTTGTATTCCGTTTGCACTAATTTTGACTTTGTTATGCTTTTGCACAGGTTGCTACAAAGTCTCTTTCGGGTCCAATTTGACCTGCGTTTCGTAAAATGGATTCGAAAGTTAATAGTGTGTTAAAGCGCTCAAAATTGACTCTTAAAAATAGAGTACGCATCGTACATGTTTGTATTTTTATGGCCCAGTGGGGACGGTGTTGTGGAGACTGAAATGGTCCCGACAGAATCCCACAGAAGCATTCCAACAGAGACACGCTGAGCATCTTCTAAAAAGTCTTCCCTGAAGGAAATTAAAATGCACGTTTTCAATTCTGTAGGGTAGAATGACCGTGTGTTTGAATACGTGGTACATTATACGTATAGATTTAATACTGTATCACGATTCTTCACATTGATACTCCAACACCCATCCAAAATAACACAGACGATTTTGAACGGAGCTCTCCAGGGAAGCATTTTAGGCCCATTTATTTTCTAAGATTAAGAATTAAGATATCCTTTATTTGTCCCACACTGAGGAAATTTACAGCCTACAGCAGCAAAATTGGGGGTAGAAAGAAGAAAAACAAAGTGTTTGCATTCTCAAAAATAAATGTTTCAGTTTCATTGTACACAGTTCAATTAAGTGCAATTCTATAGTCCGGTCATGTCATCAGTCTTCCCCGAAGTGTGGAAGCTATAAAGGCGGAGGAACAATTTTACTTCCTGTCGGAGGTAGAATGTGTTCTAATGTATTGGTCCATACAGATTATAATATAGCAAAGTACGGACTTACCGTGCAAAGTGCTATCCATTCAAACAAAAAAAATTCAGTTACAATTTTGGGTGGTGTTTTTCAGCAAAGTTATTTTGATCTTCAGTTTTCATTTTCGATAATGATTGAATCCAGTTCATCTTTGTAGCAATGAAAATTAAACATTAGCAAGCCTCTTTCAGTGACCTCTCAAATGTACAAAAATCCTCTCAGATTGACCAACATGTCGAAGAAAGACTTCCACCAAATTGGAAGCAGTTATCGCTGCAAAGTGGACGAACCACAGCATTTTCTTTGTTTCGCTTCCTGTCGATGGAATGTACTATAATCAGTATTGTTGTCCACTTTATAGTATAATCACATACTGGATTGTAAACAGTACCGTTAAAACAGCCACCCACCGCTGAGTGTAGTTCCTCAGGGAATTGTTTTAGGTCCGCTCATTTTTTATTTTATTTTTTTTTTACAAAAAGTTTGAACCTCGATTGCCTTGGGAGTAACAATGAGTAAAAATTCACAAGTATTTTTAGTGTCATCGCAAATGGACAAAAACTGAATGGACCTAAAATAGGTCCCAGAGGAATTCTGCTTAAATTGCGTCTGCTACTTGGGATGCAAGGTGGTGTGTCGCTGTGCAAAAAAAAAAACAGAAACAGCATAATCCACGCAATGCTAAACCAAACTACAAGTCCAGTAAACGGACACGCATTGAGGTCACACTCCTCTTATGGGACGTAACGAAGATACGGATAAGATGATGGACTCCACCCAAGTGAGTCTTGTCAGGTTAAATGAAATGCCGGTGTTTGATCTTTTCCTCAACAGTTGAGCACGGGAGCATTGGAAGCGTGCTGAGCTGAAGCCAATGTGCATTTCTAAGCCGTTACCTCGAGCGGTGTTCCCAGGGTCGCACATGAAAGCTTCCCGCCCGAGGCAACAAATACCAGCAACCCCCCCCTCCCCATTGTCACAGAGCGTTGGAGGGCTATCATTTGGCCGCGGGCCTGCAAAAATTCAAGGCCAGCCACTGCGCGTTTGTTTGTGTTTGTGTGGAGCCCAGGCGCCTATTGTGTTACTATGGCTGGACACACTGTCATTACACAACTTCTGAAGGTAAGTGTGTGTGTGTGTGTGTGTGTGTGTGTGTGTGTGTGTGTGTGTGTGTGTGTGTGTGTGTGTGTGTGTGTATGAAATGAAAGAGGAAGAGTGTCGTCTTGACTTCACGGTATGACAGTCAAACGAGCTGTAATACCGAATCATGATCATTTCCCCATTGTTGTTCGTTCTTCTGCATCCGCTTGAAGAAGATCCAAATATAGAAAGACGCACATTGGTGGGAGGGACCATTTCAAATTCTCTTCATAACATGAGCATGACGTGAGCCAAAATAGTCTATTTCTCTCGGGGAATGCCACCGTGTAAAACAGCAGCTGACTATTCCAGGATGATCTCCTCATCAAAAAAAAAAAAACCTTCCTGCGGCAGGAAGTCGGGGGCTGGAGGGGGGCGGGAGGAATCAGGGATGTACATCGCAGTCAACTGATTAACTCACTCACTGCCGTGGACGCTTATAGTCGTCAAATGGAACCCAACCGTTTACTGCCACGGATAAATATTCGTCGAGCATGTTTTTAGTCATGGAAGAGGGTCTCGCTAATCTTGTCGATGAAATTCAACATCGTAAACCGACGATCGTCACTGTAGCCGTCGCTTTGGATTCAAGATCGGCGCATCTTTCGAGAATCACAAAGATGACGAGCTCGTCATGTCGATCATGACGGAGAGCAACGCCAACGGGTTGGAAAGCCGACAAGTTCCAGCACCTGGCATTCGAACTGAGTATGTATATGTACGGTATCATCATTATATGTTGCAATCGTAAGAAAAGACGACCGTTCACGAAGTCACTGTTGAACCTCACACAGAGGAGGGGAGGAGCCAAGAGAGATTCGCTGTGCAAAATCCAGCATACGTGGACGCCCGTCGCCATTTTGCTGACATATAGAATAATGTACCAGCGGGTACTAGTTAGCCTTCAAGAACAACTGTGCGGAGCTTGCATGTTCCCCCCATGCTTGTGCGGGTTTCCTCCGGGTACTCCGGTTTCCTCACACATTTCAAAAATACGCATGGTAAGTTAAAAGAAGGCTCAAAATTGTCCCTCGGTGGGACTTTGAGTGAAAATGGTTGTTGAGGTGCGTCTTGCGATTGGCTGGCAACCAGTTGAGGGTGCACCTCGCCTACTGCCCCAAGGCGGCTGGGACAGGCTCCAGCATGTCCGCGACCCTCGTGAGGATAAGCGGATCAGATCATGCTTTTTTTTTTTCCCTCAACAAATAGTTGTTTGGGTTTTTTGTTTTTTTTTTAATAGTGATAGTGCACTATTTTTTGCTCATGCCATCAGAATCAGCCCGTGTCTACAAACACAACCATGTTGGACTGCTTACTAAAGATCTGAAAAACCAAGAAGAACTTTCTCCTGGAACTCGTTTCGGCAACTCGACAAAATACCGTGTCTTCAAAAATCAGCCAAAATGCTCCAGGAAAGTATTGCAGGATGGGGGAACTCTTGCTTTGAAAACAGCCAGCAGTGAAAGACTTCATATTCCAGCGTCGATTTTGTATTTTTTTTATCGAAACCGCCACACAGACACTTCACATGCTGTCAACTCTAATTTGAATATTTGCTCCCACGGATTTCTTTGAAGTAAGAGCTATTTAGGGAGGAAGCAGACGAGAGACACTCCTTTACGTCGCTCATTTCTTCAAACGAGTCACACGCGCCGAAGCATTGAGAATAATAAAACGATAACGGGAGCGCGGCGAAGCGGGCGGTTAGCATGTCTGCCTCGCAGTCGACATGTTCTGGCTTCCAATCTCCGGTCATGATTGTGGAACGCTTGCTGTCGACATGTGGCCCGTCAGGGGCTGGGATATAGGCGGCGGCTCACTCCTGGTGAGGATAAGCCGCTTAGAAATGGATGGACGGATGGGGGGGGGAAGGCGGGCCAACCTTCAATCAATCAAGCCGTTTGATTGAGTTTTACTCTCAAGGGTCCTTAACAGTGAATCTGCCCCGAGGGCCCCTGGGTAATGGGTCAATAAAGGTTGTCCAGAGGTCGAGAAGCTGATTTAAAGGGAGAAAAAAAAAAAAAAAAAAACTATCCATACTCACCCCCTCCCCACCTAGTTTATCATCAAAGAAAGCATTCAGACTCTAAAGAATCATCTTGATGGTGTCCATCTGCTTATCATCCTTCATGATCTCCACAAGTATTTAAGTCTTGATCGGCTCCACCTTGACATTTCAACTTTTGTTCCCATGTTCAGGTTTGACGGACGTCTTCGTTCGTGCTCGTTATTTTGTGTTGGCATTGAGCAGAAATCCCACCAGTCCAAATGCATCCATCCATCAATTTTCTGGGTTTTTTTTTTCCCACAAAACTAATATGATGGCTTTGTCCCCGCCTCATCTGCAAATTTTTTGACATGATCAACAAAACCAAAAATCCGCCTCTTGCCTCACTCCAGAGACACCGTGTGCGCTATTATGTCAGCTTTTGAGTTTGAAAGTCAGGATTTTTATTTTATTTATTTATTTTTTTAACCTAAAACCAGACAAAATAGTTAGCCGAGCTACATTTCTGTGAGCCGGCTTTGTTACAAATTCAGGAGCTGGTGAGCCACAAAAAGGTCACTGCAGAATGAATTCCCCTTGTTAAAACTGCTGAGTCAGATCATCGTTGCGTTCACTGCAACACGCACGCACGCACGCACACATTGCTCTGAGACCCCTCAGAAAACGTTTGGGAAGATTTGTTAAGGATTAAAAGCTTGTTTTTGTCTAGTCAGGAAGTCAGCCTGACGGCAAACTTGATGGTTGGCGCAGGAGACATGTTTTACCAGATACTTCCCCCGCCGCCCCCCCTGCGGTGGCATACGATTGAACTCAAAGGTATAATACAGACTTGGAACGATGCGGTCTTTGGTTAACTCAAGCAAGATGGCGTCTTCCTTTTTCTTCTTTTTTCCTTTTTCCACTCGACAGTGACAATCAGCTCATTATATATAAATTATTTTTTTTTTTTTAAAAAGGGGGGGGAGATGTGGTGGTGAACATTTACATATGGGAGCTTTCAACACTTACTTGAATGACCTTCCCAGCAGTCTAATGAGGCTGAGAAGAGTCGAACCTTGGGCAGGGCGGCGTGATGGTGGGAAGACAAGATTAGGCGTGCACGCCGCTCCCTGGGGGGGTTGTGGGGGGGGGTTAAATGCGAAACAGCCAAAACGGCCCTCGGAGCTTCCTGCCTTTTGATCTTGCACCTTTTTAAATGGAAAACAGCTGCAATCAGTTTCAACATTTGAATTCAAAAAAAAAAAAAAAAAAAAAAAAAAAAAGAGCCTTTGGAAACAACTGGATGGAGTACATTTGAACATTTATTGTTGTCTGTTCTAAAGATACAAAGGCCAAACATGGAATGAATCTCAAACGCGGGAATTCAACTGATGCAGTCCAGTACAACAGGAAAGCACACCAAAAAAAAACACCATAAAAATACATCAACATCATATTTTAATCAACCATACAAAAACCGTAACAGGGAAACGCGATATTTACACAAATGTGTGGTCAAATTGAAGCATCATTAGTCTGCCATGTTGTTCAGTGTTTGGCGACCTTCCCCCTCATGCATTTTTCACACCTCCCCATTAATACGCATCGTTATCGGAACCAGCACGACACAATAGCATTGCACGAGCCCATAATTCATAATTTATGGGGGGGGGCAGGGGGGGTGTCAGAAAAGATGGCATGTGTCACATGTACAGAGGAGGGAAAAAAAAAAAAGCTTTGATTTGCTCACAGGGAGTCTCTTGAATTTCTTTGTTCATCCCTGCATTGTTCTTGTCCACATTTTTTTCCCCCCGACATGCAAACACAAATATTAAAAGTGCCATAAACGTGAATGTGGTTCGCCCCAACAAGTAATTGTTAAGTCATGAAATGTCAGTAGCATTTGATAGTGGTTTGCTAGCATACGCTGCCAGCGTTTTAATCTTCCCCGTCAACATGGAGTAGTTGGGTGGTGCTTTCAAGAAAAAAAATTATTATAACAACAAAATGAGTGAAAAAGAGGGGGCACGGCAACCTGATTAATTTCAATGACCAAAGTGACCATTTGACTCACGCATAGACTGCAAAGCAATTCTTTTGTATGTTCCGCTCCGTTTGGCCAGCGACTTGGGTGCCTTTGTGATTTACTCTGTCTGCCGCTTGATAAACCGCAGCAATACTCTGCCACCTCGAGAGAAAAATGAGACAGTCGTGATGTGCTTGAACAAACGAGTCGCCCGGGAAACCTTCAAGACCACCAGTGGAGAGTTTAGAGGCATCCCCAGCTGGCAAGGGTCTCGGGAGGTTTTGCAGGCAGCACAACATTGATCCTGCAGCGGGACCCCCAGCACGGGGGGCTGAAGTGGTTAAAATTCAGAGGGACCAGACACCCGCCGTGAGGTCTCCAGGCTTGACCTCTCTCGAACCAATGACGGTATTTGCTGCCCTCTAGAGTCAAGGACTGGGCAGTGCAGGCACGACAAGGGTTGGGGAAAGGGAAGGAGGAGGAAGGAGGGAGGGTCAGAGGGTCCCGGATCACCGGATCACCGCTACTCATCACAGCCCAGGAGCTCCATCCGAAGGGTGATGCGCTCGTGCCACTCCCACGGCAAGATGCGCACGAAGCGGGCGAAGAGCGGCGGCTCAAACAGGTTCTTTTTGTGGACGTTGTTGTCGCTGTTGCCGGGGAAGATCTGAACAAGTCGGGAGGTGAGACAAAAATTGAAGAAAAAAAAAAAATTGGCAATCTGGACCAGTGGCATAATGGTAAAGGAACAAACAAACTCTGAGTACAACACCAAGCAAATGAAATAATAACTTAGCTGTCGAATGGAAATGTGGACAAACAGGTTAATAATACACTGCCCTCTAGTGGCAGAGTTGTAACTTGTCAACTTTGTACAATAACTGTGTTGATGCCATTTCGAGACCAGTGACACAGAATTCCCCCCCCCCCAAAAAGTGGAAAAAATTAAGATGAAGCCCTCCGAAGTGAACTTAAGCAGACCACTTGGTGTTTTTGGACCAACCTTGTCGTTCTCGGTGCTCTCGTCCTTCACGATGCTCCAGGACTGTCCGTCATCACTGTGAGCCAGTTTGAAGGCCGAGACAAACTGGACGGCGCCGAAATCTTTGGCTCCCTGTGTGATGATTCCGGTGAGCTTTTTGGGAGATTGCAGGTCCACCTGAGCACATGAAAGTTTTCCCCTTTCAAAATGGACAGCGAGAGGTGGCAAAATGACTTGCAAGACGTTCCTCAGTCAAAGTACACATACCGCTAAAAGTTAAAAATAATGCAACACGTGTGCTAGGGACAAGTACAGACTGAAATGTACTCGAAAGATCACATTTTTATTGTACTTGCCACCACTGAGAAGAGCACAGTTCATTTTGGAGCCTCCCCTCCTACCTGCAACCACTCCGATTTGCTGTTGGTGGCGGCGGTCCAGGCGTTGGTCTTGCCCTGTTTGTCCAGCCGGGCGTAGTGAGGGTACCAGGTGAACGCCTCGATGCCCCACGTGCGGAAAGTGCTGGAAGCCGTGATCTGCTGGTCCGACACCAGCCGGGACTTCATGCCCATGGGCTCCGAGCAACCTAAAGCGTTTGAGTACACTGAAATTGAGGCCCACGCGGAGAGTGGAATGACAAGAAAGAGAGACAAAAACAGGATGATGGACAGGAGAAGCGACGCAGAGCACGAATGATGTTAAGCAGCAGCAAACAGGACGATGACGCAGAGAATGAATGAAAAGAACCGACGTGAAGTCTCCCCTTTGAGCCTCCGCTTAGTTCTCGGTGCCTCTAATGTTGTCTGATCTGCAGACCTGAGGCGAGGCCATTTCAAGATTTGAAAACAAATAACAGAATCTTAAAAGGAAGTCTGAAATGTAAAGAGTAGGAGTTGTGTGCTCCCTCTTACGAGTACCAGTCAAAAGGTGAGCAGCAGCATTTTGGACCAACTGGAGCCGCGTAATGGAGGACTGTCTGGCTGACTCCAAAGGCAAGTGCATGGCAGTAATCCAGCCACGCGCTAGAGCTAACAGTGTCTCTCAAAGTGTGGCAGGGGAGGCTCACTCTTGCGGCAAGCGAAGGAAAAAAAAAAAAAAAAAAAAAACGAAATTAAGATGACAAAAAGTTTAGTTGCCCAACTGGGGTGAGCCCTTTTGCCCCCCTCCCCCTGCATAAATGAAGCCGTCAAGCATGTGTCCTTCAACAAGCGCCAGAAATACAGAGCAGACACGACAAACAAGGACGTGCTTGGTTGAACTCGAAAGGTCAAGTTGGGACGTGAGCAATGTCGAAATGACGAAAACACACATAAAGGGAGGCGGTGGGGAACAAAAAAACACTTCAAAGAAGCGAGCGGGACGCTGCATCTTCTGAAAGAAGTCTGCAAACCATCAACCCCGTGCATTTGTTATGAACAAGTGCTTTTGATTAATGGTGTGAAGCGGACAGTCGAGGAACTCGGGGGGGGAAAATTGCCAAGTGATGTCATCTTCTGGCCGACTCCGTAAGCACGGAACCAAGGAAAAATAAAAGATGTCACTTGGAGGTTGGAAAGGCGAGCAAGCCGCTGCGGGTGCGTTTACCGTTGAGCTCGCAGCCCACCAGCTCCAGGCGCAGGGTGCAGGCCTTTCGACACACCACCGGGATGATGCGCACGTACTGAGCAACCACCGGCGGGTCAAACACGTTGGTCTTTGTGCCGTCGTTGTCGAGGTTCGCCGAAAAGATCTACGGGAAAGGAGATTGGACAAAATGGGCCCAAGGGACAGGTTGCGAATCAAGACGTGAGACGTGCCCGAACTTCGCCGCGACCTCTTGAACCGGTGTGACGAGGCAATATTACATTTCTTGTCATTCTTTGTGTTTTGATCAAATCATGTTTGACTTTTTAATCAAGACACCAAGTGACTCATTACGTTTTTTTTTTTTTTTTGAAGGCATAAACATCTCCTTCACAAATAGTCCCCATGCTAGCAACAAAGCGCCACATGGCTCTGGCGCTGCCTTGCGTCGTCTTACTTGGTCCTTGCTCTGGTCCTCGGTCCTGTACACGGTGTACGTTTTGCCGTCCAGGCTGGAGGCCACTTTGAAGGCCTTGACGAACTCCGCCGTGCCGACGCGGCTGGCGCCCTGCGTCACGATGCCGGTGAGGCGCATCTTCCTCTGCAGATTCACCTGAAAAACGCACGGACGGTTTTGGTCGGCAATTGGCCAAAGAATTAACAGCGCAAATCGCCGCTGCACTCCAATTTGTAAATCGCTGCATTTGGATTTTGCTTCTAGGTTGATGCCCACCTTATTTATACGCTTAAAATTCGTTACTTGATGTCATTTCTTGAGATTGTGAATTGACGGTTTTGATAACTGGAAGGTCTCATCATTCAACTTTAACAAATAAAATCATGAAACGCTTTGCCGTGTTGATTTCCTGTTCTGAAATTAGATCTCGCCACGAATCTACGAATGCGTTGAGACGCTTGACTATTTCTAAAACCTCATTCAGAGGAGGCAGCGGTCTGACCTGCAGCCACGGATTCCTGTCGTGGGGGGCGGGGCTCCAGGCGTTGACCAGGCCTTTCATATTGAGGCGCGCCAGCTCGGGGCCCCAGCGCTGCAGGCCCAGGAAGGTGTAGCGGACGGACGAGGCGGAGATCTGGGACTCGGCCACGCCGCCGCCCTCCATGCCCAGCAGAGAAATGCAGCCTGTGGCACAGGTTGAAGTGAGACGTTTCATTTTAGCCTTGGGGACCAATGGCAATCTGAATCATAAAGTATTCAGTTTTTTTTTTTTTTAAATGAATATTTTCAACATTCTTGTCTGCCATACGAGTTGAGCCCATTGTGAGAGTGTCAATCAAATCCAAGCACTTTTGACCAGGACTACTGTATTGCTGAGCAGACTGCATGGAAGAAGCCAAGTTGGCCTTTAGGCTTGACGTGTCCCTCGGAATCGCACGCGCACACTTACGCAGCTGACAGTGTTTGCCCACGTAAGGGGAAGGGCAGTGGCATTTGAAATCCCCCTCCAGGTCCCGGCAGCTGCCTCCGTTCTGACATGGCTGTCGGGCGCAGTCGTTTACATCTGCGGAACCGTGACAAAAATCGGATCGGTATCAGAACGGAAAGCATTGGACGCCGTCGGCTGATGAGACGCGTTAGAAGGAGGAGGTTAGTAGATGCCATGCTGACTAGACTGCAGGTGTCGTAGAGAGAAAAAAAAGTAGGGGTGCCTTTTCGATTTAAAAACAGGACAGATGAGTCAAAACACTACCGTTTACGACGCGGTGGAAAAAGTGTCAAATGGCTCTCGGGGGATTGTGTGGTTTTGTGATTCATATCCAGCACACGCCCTGTGGAGAAAAACAACCCTCGAGTGCAGGCGCAGCACCGCGTTTTCATTGGAAAGGAGTCAAACGGGACAATCGTGGCAGGAGAGCGCACGCCTGCAACCCCTCCTTGGAGACCGCTGGATGGCGCCAACGCATAAACAAACGCGGATCCATCCGAATGGCTCCCCAGTGAGCGGCCACAGAGTGACGAAAGGGGCTTTAAGAAAAAATATGTATGTCAAAAACCTCGTGCTTGGGCTAGCCACACATTCTCCATCATGCGTAACTCTGCATTTCTTGCGCCCAGACAAACGTGTCGATATCTTGACGACCACGTGACGCCTGGTCGAAAAGTCAGACGCATTCAGCGGGCAAGCAGTCATTTTGGACGCGCGACCGTTTACATTAAGATGTATAGACACAACATATTTAAACAATACCTATACAGTAATTGGAATACGCTTAACGACCGGGACACATTTCAAAAAACTGGTCAGGAAGTGATGCTGGTCATTTTACGACATTTTTGGCTGTCAACACAATCATTTCCGGAGTGGAAACGGAAACAGGGCATATTGTGGGAAGCTAATTCGAATTTTGAATTGAATCAATTTTGGCTGCAAACAGCGGGGGCGGGGGGCGCATGGTCACGAACTGACGTGAAGTCAAGTTTCCTTTGCAATAATTAGTTTTGAGCGCCCCCATCAGTCTAAAATCGGGATTGCGATTAATTTGTGGAATCTGAATTCAAACGAAAAATCCACCCGCTTTCATCCACCTCAGGGGAGCTGACATTTTGCCCTGTACCGCCACCGGCTGTTGACGGAAACTGATGTCGCAGTGCCCACAAGCTCCGCTTGCAAAAATCTCAGTTTGCCCGTTTTCTGGGTTTGATCACGTACAATCCATTACATAAAAAAGGCAATATTCAGCTAAGCGTGAAACAAATGCGTGATTTAAAGTTTGCAACTGTGGCCCTATTTATTGATTGCTACACTATCCCCCACCCCCTCCCCGGAAAATGCACAGTTCAAGCTGTAACAACTGTATAGAAGCACCCACGCTTGGTTCTTCCTCCCACAAACAACAGAAAAATTATACATCTCCAATCAAAATGGCCACTGTTGCTATGGTACAGCAACCAAGAGGGGGTGGTGGGAGCTCGAGGCAACGTGGAGACGGGGCCGGGGGGGGAGATCAAACCAAACCACGGTCATTGAATTGAAGCTTCTTAAAAAGGTTTCCAGATGTGATATGAAACGTGTTTGGAGTGCTCATCACGGCTATAAAAACAGCCATGGGCTAAAGTGTACTTTTTAAGAACCACGTGGGATATAAAATATAACGGCTGGAAGAATGATCTTTGTCAGAAGAGTCAAACGGCGTGTTTGATTTTTAAAAAGCTGGCATGCTGAATACAACTGAAAAGCGCAGGCATGATTGCATCTCAAGGCGGCGGTCAATAAATTGGAACCTTTTGAAACTCCTTCGTTGTGAGTGCCATGAAGGCTCTTTTACATTTGCCATCCATGCCGCCATGAACGCGAGTGTGACGTTGTCGAGGGGCAGACTTCATTTGCCGTTCCGCCTCCGCGCGGAATTTCTTTCGCCTGGCAACAGAAGAGCCACTGATGTCCTTCGCTAGGAGTCCAAGGCGCCCAGATATTAATAGCACCTTTTTTTTTTGGTATCCGTTCTATCCCAAAATATGGCAGATTTTCTCTCTTTTCAGGCGCACCCCCCCCCAACTCGAAGGGATAACGAAAGGACATTAAACCACATCAGCATTGCGCCTTTGTGTTAATCAAACAAGCTGCTGCGAGTCGTCATTGTGTAAATAGACTCTTCCCCACCACTACACGTGGCCTTGTGAGGCATACAAAGCAGGAGGTGGCTGCCACTGGCCCACGCGCCAACTAATTAGGTGGCACTTAAACCGTCACAACACGATGTGGAGCTGAAAGGAAGACGGCACCCCCCCCCCTTCCACTAGCAAGATAACGCTAGCAAAGTGCCAGACAACACCACTGTGGCGTCACGCCGAGCTACTATCTCTGTTTACATAGATGTTAGACTACCGTTGTAATGCCTGTTTGCTGGGCTATGTAAGAAAAAAAAAGTGCACTTTTTTAGCACATGAACAATTTCTAGGGTTAGCGTATTTTTTGTAAAATTTAATTGGGGTGAGGGAAAAAAAAAAAAAAAAAAAGCTTTTCTTTGATTTTTTTTTTCTCGAGTTACGTGTGCTAAATGCCGGTAACCAACTTGACGACAAAACAGCAGTTTGGCAGATAGCAAACAGTTCTACAAAGTTTTCCCAAATGGCACTACCAGGTGAGGTTTACAGTAAAACTAAGCATCAAATAAATCGAGTGCATATTTAACGAAACACAATGGCGCAGATGAACGATCAAAATCACGCATCCGTGTCGCCGCGTTAGAACCCTTACAGCCGCGCAGACGTGAACACAAACGGTGCGGCAACACAGCAGGCAAAGACTACAACGGAACTCACTGGCAATTCATTTGAGCAATATTACTGCAGCTTTCTGATCTGTGGTGACCGTCCGTCTTCTTTGGAAACAAATTTGCTATACTGCCCTCTTGGTGGCACTCGCCAGAAAGAGCCACGCGAGGAATGCATTTGCGACATTTCCGTTCATGGCTAAGATTTGCCATCTACTTCTGGGATTATGCGATGCCGTGTCACTGTGTCCAAGTGCCGCTGGAACAAAACGATGACAAATTTGCGCTCAAAAAAAAAAAAAAAAAAAAAAAAAAAAAAAAAAAGAAAAAAAAAAAAGGAAAAAAAGAGAGCTCCGACATGGCGATTTTTTCAGATCGCCGCGTGAAGGAGGCTTCTCTTCTACTGTCAGCAAGGAGAGACGCAGCATGCGCAAGCAGAGAGTCGCTCGAGAGGCGAAAAACTCACGAGCTCAGGCAACACACACATCTGACACGCTTCGTATCAGGTTCATTGCTACGGTTACCTGTTCTTGAGCTCAAATCTGCCCGGTCGACACCTAAAAAGGATCAAAGGGCAAACATGATCAAACGCAACCGGTCCCCCATTTGGCTCCACGCGTTCCTTCACCGTAACTCGGCAGGCTGTTGAGCAAGCAAACAGCCGCTATCGGCCGAGTGGGTCGGCGAGACATTCAAAGCTGCCACCTGCGTCCACGCCACTCATGAAATGATTTCCATCGGAACGGGGAACGCCGGTCGTCTTCCTATTTCATCGGTTTGATGGCCCGCACCGAAACGATGCTACAAAAATCATCGAGCGGGCCACGCCAACTCACCGTTTTGACAGTGGACGCCCTCAAATCCCGGCTGACACTTGCAGACGTATTCGCTGAAGACGTCGCCGCGGCGGGAGTGGCCCGTCGCCGCGCATATGCCGTCGTTCTTGCACGGGTTGGGCTTACAAGGACCTGGTGGAAGAGAAGCCAAAGCGGAGGGAGCTCAACCAAAAGGAACCTCACGCTCCAAATATGTTCAAACACCGCTTCATAGGACATCGTGACTTCGGGCTCACCCGTCTCGATCTCGTTGCACGTTTCTCCAGTGAAGCCGTCGGGGCAGATGCAAATGAACGGAGCTCCTCCGCTTGTCACGCAGGTTCCACCGTTCGAGCAAACATTCACCTCACACAGATCACCTGCGTAGATAAGGCAAAGGGGGTCAGTTCAAGGTCGCGCTTCAGTATAAAACGGCCTTTTTTTTTTTTTTGCGGGTAGTCTAAGGCAGTGTTTTTCAACCCGTGTGGTGTGCCGCGAGACATTGTCAGGTGTGCCGTGGTAAAATATCCAATTTGTATGCCTGTGCGGACTTTCGCCCAGAAAGTAATCATGTAGTACCCTCACATACCGCTAGGGAGCAGCAACAGCTAGCCAATTGCCTTGTGTTTCGACGAGAGACAAGCGAATTTGTGACGCATGAATGCAAGGACGACGGTGAAACAATAAATATGAAAGATGAGAAAATACTTTTTTTCTTTGTGTTCATTTGATTCCAATTCAAGCTGTTGTAATGTCATTCTTCAATGCTAAAAACGGTTATAGTATCAATATAACACATTGATTATTCAAATAAACGTTTTTTTTTCTTCACATTTTCAGCTAGTGGTGTGCCGCGAGATTTTTCCAATGAAAGAAGTGCGCCTTGACTCAAAAAAGTTTGAAAAACACTGGTCTAAGGCACACCTGTGCGCCATTCATGCTGTCCAACCAGTATCTCGATACGCCACACCGGTGAAATGGAGATGATCACATGACATTGCTTGTCCAATCAGTGCTGCGGGAACTTTAATTCGCTCAGTAGTCAACGTGTGACTGTCGTAAAATAAAATTAAAAAAACGTGATACTTATGTCTTGAAATTTTATTTACTTTGTTCTGTTTTTAATGAATGCGTTTTTTTTTATGTCTCGAATTTGTACAAAGTCATATTTTTGTTTTTCACTCATGATGGGTTCGGTGAATGTGCATCTGGACTGGTTGGGTTCGGCACCTCTAACAAGGTTAAGAACCGCTGCCTTAAATGTTTCCCTTCATTACTTCATGATGGTTTGACAGAGCAGAGAGAGAGCAAACTGATGCAATTTGAACACGATGGCTTGAACAGCTGAGTAAACATAATACAAAAGGACTGGAAGCTTCCACAGCGCCCGAACGTGACGACCTGGCAGCGCGAGCGGTGGAAAATTGGCAACGATGGGGAAAATCTAGCAGCTTTCAACATGAATAGACGGGACAAAAGCTACAGACAGATGTGGAAATTCAGGACAGCGGACCATCCAATGTTGAACAAAACTGGTGGTTGATTTTAAGTCTGAAATAAATCAGCATCATGAAAATGGACGGGTCAGGTTTTAAGAAGACTTTCAATGATCGGTGATTTTTTTGTTTTAAATAACATGTTTATTTCCTGAATACACTGCAGTGTTTAGTGAGTATCCACAAAAGTATTCAAGCATTTTGGTCCACATTTAAACAATCTGTGCCATGTCAAAAGGAAGGAAGGGGGGGGGGGGGTTGGAATATGAAATGGGCAGAACTTTATTTTTAGTTATGCCGTAGCTGCTTTCAGAACATGCAAGAAATGAATATCGTATTCCAGAGAATACTTGAGTCGGAACCCTTTCAGAATTAATTGCAGTACCTGTGGATTTATGAGCCCGGTTGCTGACATCATCTAATCATCATATTAATGGGGGACAAGGGACTTAACGGTTTCATACAGCTTTGTTGAACAAAGTTTACACGACTTTAAAAAGCAGAGGAGTTAATGGAGTTGCACTCGAACAGCAACACCGATTCTCAAACATGAACAAAAGAAAGAAATGCATCTTTTAAAACCATGGATGTGTACGATACTGGCGGCAAGGTGAGAGACTGGTTAGCATGTCCGCATCACAATGCGGAGGGTTTGTTTCCGGGTTCCGGTCTTCCTGTGTGGCGTTTGCATGCTAAAGCTGCATTGTGCCATTGACTTTAACATCTGCGTGCTAAAATAAATCTTTACATATAAATCGTATTGTTCAAGTTGTTACCTTAGCTAGCTAGCACTGGTGGCATTTTTATTTTAAAAAAAAAGTTTTCACATCATGTCTTTCCAGAAAACTTCAGTTGAACTCCAAACGATTACACAGCATTCCACTTCAGAAGTCCGACTCCATATGGAGGAAGTCCATAAATAGAGTATGGGAGCAACATGCTGTACATGAAAACAGGAAAAGCAAAGGCCAAGTTAACAATTACAATTGAGATAATTGTTATTGAGGTTGGTGGGCAAGTGTAAAATTGATGCTTTTAAGCTTCGGTGTCGCCAAAACATGCTAAAAATGTGCCACAGTCTTGTCCCCCCCCCACCACCACCACCAAACACCAA